>NW_019416260.1:0-169390 GCF_000390285.2 Anoplophora glabripennis | reverse complement strand
TTTAAAGAAAAGCTTTTCGCTAAAATTGATGGTTTTCCCTGCAAAGTGAAAAAACTGTTTTCCTCACTTATTTGTTTAAATAGAAAAGTTAGCTAATAAAAGTTTTTGACTCACGAGACGAGAGATGTCTTGTATTATGTTCCTTTAGACAATTTTACAATAATCTAGCGGATAGGACTTTTTTCGAGTAAAAATTTAATTTGCTTGGTCTAAGCTGCATACGCCTTAATATAAGGTTTCTGTTCCTGATCACAACCAACGAGTCCAATATTGTCGATAGTTTAAAGAGCATTTAAACGATGATAATTTCTTAGACCTGACGTTTTATTCTGACGAGGTATGGTAAAATTATAGAATTTGGGTTCCAGAAAATCCACATAACTTTATTGAAAAAAACGCTAAAGCCTCAGAAGATTAGTAGCAATTTCAAGAAGACGGATAATAGACCCAATTATTTCAGAGAAGTAATAAATGAAGAACGATACAGTAACAACTTATTTTGTGGTAATGATCTAATGAATCTAGTCCTGCAATTTCTGTGTTTAAAGTGAAATCGCCCTGTATATTTATTTAATTTTTATTCGTTTAATTGTCTGTTCAGTTCACTGCATTACTGTTCACTATTTNAATAAATGAAGAACGATACAGTAACAACTTATTTTGTGGTAATGATCTAATGAATCTAGTCCTGCAATTTCTGTGTTTAAAGTGAAATCGCCCTGTATATTTATTTAATTTTTATTCGTTTAATTGTCTGTTCAGTTCACTGCATTACTGTTCACTATTTCTGTAACGGCAACAACTACTAGACCCCTTTAATACATTTTTCAGAGTGAGCATTTCCGATCTCGTCGAATACAATATTAATATATCAGCACGCCAGGTTAATCTATAATTAAACGTATCGATACAACTAATTGATCTAAACCGTATCCCTTATTAGGCGCCACTTAAAATATTGATACCTACATTCCGGTCCGTTAAATATGCAGGTAGGTGCTAACTAAATTATAACAACGCCTATGTACACGGAGTTTACCTCTTAGTTATGCATGTATTCGAAGGATTCCGTTACAGCTGAGTGAATTATTAATAAATACTACTCATAAATATTCAACGGAAAGGTAGGGGATAAGTAAAATACGAATTAAAATTTAATATGGTCCGAAGAGAGCTATTCATATACTCATGTGACATTAAATAGAGAGACAGATATGTATTAATGGTTCTATAGCGAAAAAGTTAAGAATAAAAAAGTTAAATTTAAAATGCGGGTGCCTGATTTTTTTAATACAAAGCTTGCTGAGAACGGCAGTCTTCTCTGTTGTCGTATTTATGATGATATGTCAGAAACTTTAAAATATTTTCATAAAAATGTTTATGCTTCCTCCTGCGCTTGCTGATTCGTTAAACAAACCAGTCAAATTAGATCATAAACCCTTTCTTTAATTGTCCCTAAACTGGAGGGGGCTTTGTTTGGTCACGTTTCAGGTCACGTGACTTTTTAAAATAGCGGACAGCTTGTTACTTTTTTATTTCTCAATCTAGAAGGAAATCTCTGAAAAGTATTTAAAAAAATTAAGCAATTTTATCTACTTGTAAGCTGACAAGTGAATTTTGAAGGGCTATAATATACAGGGTGATTCACAAATAGTGACCAAAAATGAAAACTCATATCCTTTGGTGAATTGTGGAAGATCCTCGGAATCGTCCAGACTAATAATCAGTTAATTTGTTTATAAGGCCATAACTTGTAAACTATTCAACTTACCGATTCCAGATTTCGTGTGAGTTATTAGACAGTGATAAGGAATGAGAGGACGCGATGCCAAAACGTTCTGGAAATAATAACGCAGCTTATAAATGTTTAATTAAAAAATCATAAATAAATTTCATTTGATAATAACTTTTGATCTAATCAATATTTCTTTACGCTCGAGGCCTAGTTTTGTAGGTCTTTTGAAGGCGAAAAAAAAGTACGTTACTGTCTTTTCATGGAAATGAACGAAAAAAGTTATAAGCGAAAAACGTGAATTTATGTAAAAAAATATACAATTAACCCTGTAAACAATCTTCCCCCCATTTTTATGACTGTGGAAACTAATATGTTATTGTACATAATATCTAGCATCTACAGGATGTTAAAAAAAGAGTGTAAAATATTTCAGGAGGTAATAGCATGAACCAAAATAAGCAGAAAAGTCTTAATAAACATGGGTCCGCAAAGTAACGGTTGCGGAGATATGGACCACTATTCGTTTTTCAAACATTTTATTTTATTAGGAATAAACCGACAAAGGAAGCTTTTAACAAACAAAAAACAAAGTTACAGAAGATGTTCAAAGTGCCCTCCGTCCATTTCCAAGCAGGCACGACATCGTCTCAACGATATTCGAACTTTTTCGAAAACACCCTCCTTGGTTTGGATTTCTTGACACTTTTGATTAATCCGTAGCTGCAGCTCTTCCAGGCTATTTACAGGAGTACCATACACTAATGTCTTCAAATATCCCCAAACAAAGAAATCTAGAGGGTTCAGATCAGGCGATCTTGGAGGCCATAAAACAGGTCCGGCCCTTCCTACCCATCTATGTGGAAAAGTTTGGTGTAAATGCTCTCTAACGGCCATGGAAAAATGAGCTGGAGCACCATCATGCTGGAACCACATTTGTTGCCTCTGATTCAAAGGAATGTCTTCCAAAAACTCATACAGTGTGTTCTGCAGAAAGTTGAGGTAAGCAGCGCCTGTTAATCGGTTTGGTAAAACAACAGGACCTAGAAACCTGTCACCTACAATACCCATCCAAATGTTTAATGAAAAACGTGCCTGATGTCCAGATTCTATTAGAGCATGAGGATTTTCGTCGGCCCAAATATGCGTATTGTGAAAATTAAACACTCCATTTCTTGTGAACCCGGCCTCATCAGTAAAAAGAATGTTTGCAAGAAAACGAGGGTCTTCAGCATCATGACGTAGAAACCAGCGGCAAAAAACCAAACGTGCTTGATGATCATTTATTGGATTTAAGGCCTGTACTCGTTGCACATGGTATGGATAAAGCAGTTGCTCGTGAAGGATTCTCCAAACAAGAGGACCACTAATTCCTACCTCGGCTGATATTCTCCGCACACTCGTACCTGGATTCTGCTCTACCAGTGCTAGAATTTCTTCTTCTGCTCTAGGAGTGGATACCGACCTTGGTCTTCCGGATAAATGGCACTGTTTGCTCAAGGAACCGGTATCACGCAATCTTTGGTGAATTCTTCCAAACATGCGTTGTGAAGGAATCTGGCGATTTGGATAAGCGTCAACATAAAGACGTCGCGCTTCGGTGGCGTTCCCATTAGCACGACCATACATGAAATGCATGTCTGTTAATTCTGCGTTAGAGTAACCAGCCATAGCGAAAGAAAACTTGTGCACTGAGAACAACTGTCAAATACGTACTGTTTATTTCACTAAACATCAACCAACTATTATAAGAAAATACACAACGTTTTTGCAAAATAAAAAAGGGGCTAAAAACATAAAACGGTCCATATCTCCGCAACCGTTACTTTGCGGACCCATGTTTATTGGGACTTTTCTGCTTATTTTGGTTCATACTATTACCTCCTTAAATATTTTACACTCTTTTTTTAACACCCTGTATAGCAATAAATTCAGCTTGCCGAAACAAAAAGTCGCGAAATGGTCATTACCCAGCTTATTTTCATGGCCTATATAGTTAAAAATCCGCTTAAAATTTACCAAAGAATACGAGGTTTCAATTTTGGTCACCATTTGTGAATCACACTGTAAAAAAATTGTAAAACATTAACTTCAAGACGTTGGCACCCCTTATCTTACAAATTTCGCCCATACTACGTCATCTTCAGCAAAAATTTCTTCATTATCGCCTGACACATTCTCTCCCCTTTAGATACGACCATCAATATCCATTATATAGAAAAACGTGCCTATTTAACTTGTTTGCATGAAAAGTAACACCGATAATATAACCCCTCTCCCGCCGGGTTCCATCCCATTTGTTCTAATGTCTTCCGTCATTTTTAATTTTAAATTATTATTGCTTGGAATAATTTCGTTCGGTTCTGCTGCCTGCCGCTAAATTTATTTCATGGCAGGGGAGAGAATTATTTATCCAACTTTAGTAAATGGCGTTGGGTTAGCAACTAACTTTTAATTGACTAGTTTGAATTTCGTGCATATTAATTTTAATATTTATCACTAAAATTGACGAAGTATAATGAGAAATCGTCCAATTTACTGATTTTTCTAGAGTTCTCTTTTCATCATCACTTTTCTTTCTACCATCTTCACAAGTTTTTTTTTGAATTGTTTATTATTCTCGCCTGTTGGTTTCTACATTCCTGTCATTGTTGACCTATTTGTAAAAATTTTTTATTGGTTTTGAGGCTCATCGACTTCTAACACCCTCTAAAATTTTAGGACTAGTTTGGACCAATCCTAAACCCGGATAAAGCTGGAAGGCAATGAAGAAGAAAACGTCAAAGAATAATAAATTTGTATTAAAAATGTTATTAAATAAAAATAATCAACAATAAAACCAAATTCCCCATTGCAATTTGTCAACAACTGAAATTTATGGCCGGTCGCTCAGTGCGGCTGTGTTTGTGCGCCGTTTGCCGGCGCGCGCTTTCTTCAGCTGGGTGTATTCTACCACCTCTACGTTTAGTTCGACCTCCATATGGGTATGGCTAAGTAAATATATGGCAACAAGTTTTTTAAATATTTCAATGGCGAGTTGCTGGGTAGAGACCGAACCCGGTACACACTGCCTAGCTCTTTAGTCGTCAATTGAGATCGGAAAGACGATACCTCGGAACTTTTAGAAACACCCTTGTAATGTATCATTCTAATATTAACAGGGTATTTTCAGTTTCCCCCATTACTTTTTCGCGTAGCATCATACTGGACGGTTTTGGCGTAAATGGCACAATAAATCTGAAACCGATTTCCCGTGCTATTAAATGTTAGAGCCGTGGGCCTCTACTGTGCCTGTTTGTCTTTACTCTTGCAGCATTTGTTTGTTAGGTGCATTTCCATAGCAAAGCCAGTTTTACATCGGACCTAATTGCACATGCAGCTCGAAAATCGTTATATGGAAGTCGTTTCAGCTGAAGCGTATTGGTTTTTCTGACCCACGGAAAAATTTCACTGTTAATTCGAAAATTACACAGAGAAAACTCATTTGTTTAAAATGCATGAACTATGTATTAATATATTTACTGGTAACTCCTGATATGTACCAGATCCATCGTATGTTTTTTTTTGTACATTAATCCATTATATCAAATTGTTCATTTAGGGATAGTCCATGTGATTCCAATTTACGGAGTTTCGGAACTTGGGGTTCATAGAAAAATACAGAGTCTTCAGCGCTACGGGGCATGGCTCTTCAAATGTCTTGTCACTTTAGTTTTGTAACAAGAATTTATAATGCGTTCACACAGTACAAAAACAGGTCATCTCCGTTAATACGTATGTCCTTGTAATCTTTGGGATCACTGTCAAACCACATTTGAAACAATTCCCGTCTATTTCTTTTCTCTTTTGGCATTTCTCTTCACTTTTCCCCCCAACTAATAGTTGTTAATGTAAATTATGTTACTATTTATAAATAGTTATTTAAATACACATGGCGAATACAATTTACAGCAGACGAAAAAAGGAACTACTACAAGGTTCCATAAATAACTGAACAGTTCAAAACGCGAGTCAGCTGCGAAGGCCACCGACCCCCACGACGGCTCTGTTAGACTCTGCACGTGCACTAAGCCTACTGATAAGTAACGATACAACTCACTACGCTCATTCCTGGCGGTCGTGTTTATTTTGCCTCCCAGTAGCGGCGTAAAAAATAAGTTAAGTTCAGTTTAAAAATTGAATTATATATCTCCAACTATTTATTTAAAAGAATTTCCGACTAATATTCTGGGGAACAAGTAAGCTAATAATTTTTTCAACACCAATTTCATTTGACAAAACTAAAACGCGTTAAAAATGACGCGAACTGCAATAAGGTTTACTGTTTCATGTAATCCCGTAATGTTTGTTGCAAAATTACACGCGAGTTTACACCAAAATAACGGAAATAATAACATTCTGTCTACAGCTCTAGCTACATTGTATTGACGTTGTAGGTTCATAATTAGCAGTGGGGCATTTCATATTTGACTAATAAATACAATACAAACGCAGGTAATAGCGCCAGAGGCAAAACTGTCATGGAAAAGAGGGAGAGTAGGGTAAAATTTTGTATTACAATAACTTCTCTTTAAACGACTCATATATAATTCAAAGTATTCCTTAATTCAACTGTTAAAATTCAACTGCTTCCTTATTCGAAATAAATTCTAAAAGTTCATATTAACTAGAGGTCAATTGTTATGAAGGTAGGTATGTCAACTTGACTTGTTAATGATCACAAAAAATATGAGTTGGGCTTGACTCAATTTTTGATAAAGAAAATCTAGTGTAGCGGTACCTTACAATTACATTTAGTACCTGCCCCGATAAATATATTTTGCTTTCTGGGAATTTACGAGCCATATAAATTATACTTTGAATTATCCGAGATTATCCCAAATAAATGTATTTAGCAAATGAGATTAGAATAAGTAAGCTGTAAACATAAATTAGTTGTTGTTTATTAGGGTGCATAAGCACAAACCGAGTAGGTAATGACCCGGATAAGTGTTAATTAGGATAGGGTAATAAAAGTAGGTACCTGGGGACAAGGATAAAAACCGAAAACATTTCGAGGCACGAACCAGAAGTCTTGAAGCCTAGTTTTTGCTCGGTTGTGTCTCGTGTTACCAGTGAAATTAGTAGAATAAAGTTTTCCATGCTACTTAGAGTTTTTCTCCTCACTTGAAGACCAAACCACTATACTAGAAATGTTTTTTTTTGCCTATTGGAAAATAAAAGTCTCGATGCCTTACTATACAGTGCGTTCATGAGGAAAGGAACAAATTCGTTCAAAATTCAGGTAATTACTTTGTGGAAAAACGCTTGGAACGTCGATTAGTATTTTTAGTTGCGGATTTTTTGGCATAAGAAATTTTTATACGGGGTGCCTCAAAAAGAAAATATTATGCCGTCATCATTGATTTTTTTAATAGACCAAATAATCTCGATGACCTGAAACAGAGAATACGCCAGGAAATAAGATTTATTCCAGCAGAGGTAATTGAAAAAGTTCAACGGGAAACAATCCTTCGACTACAAAAATGTATTGAAGTAAACGGACAAAACATTGAACATTTATTATAAAGCAATTGTTATTTAAATAATGTTTTATGATTAAACATATTTTTTTTTTCCATTTATCACATTTCAAACGTCATTATTACGAAACCCGCTGATTTTAAAGATATGGTATGTTATACAAAAAGTGTTCAGAATACATCGTACAATTCAAAAATGGCATGATATTCTGGGCGTTCCATTAAAAAAAATTAATGATGACTGTTTCGTTCTTCTTGAGACATCCTGTATACAATTTTTTAATGTCAAAAAATCCGCAACTAAAAATACTAATCGACTTGTCCCAGAGTTTTTCGATAAAATAATTACCTGAATTTTAAACGAATAAAAAATAAAACCCTTGATGTTCTGTTTATTCATTGTTACTATTTAAATTTACTCAAAATAAAATAATAACTAAAAAAAGCGTTTGTAAAACATGCGTTTGTTGTTATCCTAACCCCACATTTTAAGAATTATTTTCACGTACTTATAAATAAAAGTAAACAATTTTATATGTAGGACTAAGCAAGTAAATGTTATAAGAATATTTACATGTGGAGTTTTATATAAAAAAGTTAATATTTTCGTAGATTTCAGTACCTAAAACCTTGATGGTTTGATCGTTTTTTTCACCTGTTTATTCGTTGTACTGCGGCGTCTTTGAAAATACCCAGATGGCATGACATAACATTCCTATTGTTTGATAAGCTTTCAGTTATTAAATGTTTGAAAATATTTGTCTTTGTGGAAAACACTATTTAAAGAATATGGCGCCCATAATTCAAACAAATTCAAAAATCTGACTCCAGAGACAAGATTTTACTCACGGTAGTATTTAGGGTTGTTTTATTAGGTAGTCTCCTTTCGTATGGAATTAACAACAAAAGAACAAAATTACACATAAAACTTTCATAAAAAAAATAACATTTTAAAACAGCGTCCAAAACATTATTTTAATATGACTAGATCAAATTTATTGCTCTTTTATCTAAAACATTTGCCCTTTTTCTAAAGTACTTTTTAAAAGCCATATATTCTATCAGCTTCTGTATCTTAAATTTTCAACATACTTATTATTTGTTGTTTTATTATAGATAATTACCGTCGTTGTCAACAGAATAACGATCATTAGATCATAACTTAATATCTCTCAATATAACTGTCTTTCATTCTTTGTTTGTATTATCTTCACTTCAGCATATTTTTCCTATTGTTCTTTTTCGCTTTGCGAGCGAGTATTCGCTCTGCCTTCTTTCTCGGCATATTAACGCTGAGAGGCAGACGAATGATGTTATTCTCCCAAGAAGTTTCTAAGATTCAAACAGAGACGTATAATTAAAAGTGGAATAGTTATGGAATAAAGAGCTCTGGTATGAAGAATATTTAGTCTTTTATTAAAGCGAATTCTAAAACTATATTGGCTCAATTAGAGGCCTCTGACGTAAATTATGCCATTACAATTTAACAATAACGGTTCGTCATTGTTCATTGTAAACGAATTTTGTTAGTTTTTACATGAAAACTTCCGCCAAAAATCAACTCGGCTAATATTTACGTGGAAATTTAAAAGCTACCCCCTCCCCGGACATCAATCATCTCGATCGGGCCAGTCGGCCAAAGCACTGCGAAACGTTTCCAAAGCCAACTTGATCGCTTGATTGATACGAGGCGGCTGTGGCCGACTCCGCCGAGTCGCTCCCGCTGGAATATACGGATGCACTTCAGACTTAATTACGGTGTAATGATTATCGGGGGGGCGCGGGGGTTGGGGTCGCTTCACTACCGGATGTCATAAATTCATGTGTCGTTTGTTTTGACAGGCCATGTGTTACTATTCAAATCAGTTAGATATCGTACCGTGGAAGAGAAAATGACGTTCGAGTTTCGGTTAAATGCAGATGAGATATGTACAGCTGTGGACGAAAAAGGGTTTCGGTCGGCAGGTTTTTATTGTCCACAGTTGTACACAGTTCTAAGCAGAATGTCTGTATTCTGTATTTTTAGGCCTTTTACAGTTAGTTTGTCCATCAAATTTAATTTATTTGCTCACTGCTGATATTAGCTTAGATAACATATTTATTATGTGGTGCTATGGGACTTGAATAGCACCTAGCCACATGAAGAAGAAGAAGAAGAAGAAGAAGAAGAAGAAGAAGAAGAAGAAGAAGAAGACGTTAATTCCAGTTCCAAATGAGAATTATTCCGTAGTTAAAGAAGATCATCTCTGTATCAAGATAAACTTTATAAAAAAGAAACAATTAGCAATTTATTTAAACTATTTTTTTATTTATGGGTATTTTAGTCTTGTATACAAACATTGAAATATCAATTTTGATTGTGCACCGTCAGAAATGGCAAAATCAAGATTTTAGTTTAATTACAATATATGTATATTCTTTTGTTTGCTATATTTCTGTAATAAAAAACGTTTTTTTTTAATTGTATAACAACCATTTAATAAAATTAAGCAAATAAAGGAACTGTTAGAGTTTTAGTAAGAAAACTACAGTTTTTTTCATTAATAATAAATCTACCATCATATTTTTTTCAAATAATTGCAAAATTTACACTTAATGTGTCAGATTTTTCTGTTGTTTACTTCCTTTAAAATACAAGGAAAAATTCGAGAAGGTATATGAAATATTTTGTAAGTGGAGGATGACAAAAAACGCACTAAGAACTGATGAAAGTGTAATGCTACCGTATTTTTTTGAGAAGGTAAGCTATTTTTTATACATAAGTCAGTGTTTTTCATACAATGTCTTTCGTTATTTTAGGCAAAATCTCTTAAGGCATCCAGCTTATGATCTACATATTCCATGTTGAAAAGTACTATAAAGGGTGAGTCAGTTTTTTGTAGTAGGTTTTAACAGTTGATAGAGAATCATTTTTTAATAAGAAAAGTTCCTATAAACATAGGTTTTAGACCGCTTCGTTTGTGAGATATAGGGTGTTGAAAACAAACTTTTTTTAAGATTTTTTTTTAATATCTCTAAAAGACCAACATATATTGAACTAAAATTTGGTATTCATAACACATTAGTTATGGTGAATAAAACAAAGATATCTGTTATCCATTTCACACACCAGTGACGTGCCTGAGGTGGGTTACTGCCCCCTTTAAAAAAATAATTCGTACGTCCGTGGATTTTTCTGGAAAATAACATCATTTCTAAATTTTTTAATCAATTCTGAACAAAATAGCTCTCTTTCAATTTTTTATAAAATGAACGGTTTGAAATGATTACCGGCAGAACTTTGTACGATGATTTTTTTAAGTAGAATTTTTCTTTGAAGAAAAAGTGTTTCAGGCCGAAAAAATAAATATCTCAGAAACTTCTTGATTTTTTATCTAAAAAAAATTGAGGTTATTTAAGATAGAGAAAAGTATACTTTCACCAAGTTTCGTCAAAATTAAATTATTTTTGCGGAAATGAGAAATAAGAAACGAAAAATCAGAAAAAAAACTGTTCTTCGCATTTTTCTCGGAAATTTTGAGGTTATGTTAAAAAGTGACCTCTACAAAAGTTGTAGACTTTTGCATGATATACAACTTTTGTAGTAGATACTGTTTTGTTTGACGTCAACTTTCGCCATAAATCTCAAGGATAAAATTTTTCATAATTTTTCAACCCCCCAAATCAACCTTACGCCGCCCCTGCTCATGCATTTATTTATTTTTTTTTCGTTTGTCATAAGTACAATGTCTAGTTCAGTATAATTATCTTTAACATTATCCGTCATTTTGTCAAGTCAATTTTATGAAAACTTGGAAAATTTCCGTGAAAATTTACCGCATATTTTACTGTAACTTTTTTATATGTACCAGATAATTTTTTCGGTAATTTAACGCGTCAGAAAATTTCATAAACAACAAAAAAATTACCATTTACTTTTTTGTACTTAAATATTCTTCATTGGTTCAATAATTTTACGGGGATCAATATTTAGCACCACTTGCAAATAATTTTTTTAAAGTTGTATGGATTTTCTTATTCTGAATGTGCCAAACTGAACTTTTTATGCCAGCATCGTGTAATTCGACTCCCCGCGACGTACGGTCTCCAATACATTTCCATAATTTTAAATATGTCGCGATCTGAAGGAGCTTTTTTGCCAAGCGAAAGACCCAGATGCAAATCCATACCGCTGTAGGTGGGTACAAGTTATTTTCGTATGTGACTAGAATGGGAAAAAGCATATTCGAATAATAATTTTCTTATTATCTCGCTTCACATTAGAATTTTCAGTGCGTAGGTACAAGAAAAGATAAGAAGTAGATAACCGAGTATTCTACTGTAAATTATTAGGTACGTGTACAGTTCTACTTACGACGGTTTCTGTGTTACAAATTAAAAAAAGAATAAACATGTCCACTGCAATTAGATATAGTCTTAAAAATTAATGGAAGACTACAATTTGTTTCAAATTATAAAAACAGTTGAATGGAGCTGTCAGGAGCTTCTTCATTTGTTTTATCTCGAAAAGGTTTTAGGAACCAAGGCTATAAAACCTCTAAAGATAGAATAATAAAGTTCAAAGAAAAATCATTTATTCGAACATCTCAAAAAAATATCAGCGAATTTTTTATACTAAATATAATTTTAGTTATAGTGTAACCATCAAAACTCCACCATCACCATCACTGGCACAGAAATTAGAGGACTATTTATTTTCCAAAATACTCAGTAGCCTCGAGTTCCTTCCGGTATCAGCTCAGATCTTTAGTTATAATCCTAAGTATCATCCATCTAAGACAAACATTTTTAGAAATATTTGAATAAACGTTTTTTTAAACTTCAATACTTTGTATCAGCTTTTTTAAACCTTGATCTTTAATGATTTTAAAACCAAAACGTCCCAAGGAATAACAAATTGAAAATAATAGAATATATCATCTTCTTAATATGTTAAGTTGGACAAAAGCCACTTCAAATTTCGGTGAGTGGTAATACCTATGTTACTTTTAGATCTGTTTTATTTAGAATTTTTCTTGTTCGGGTTTTATGGTAATTGTGACAGGAACAATTATTTAGAATTATTGTAAATGTATTTGTTTTTTAAATTATTTTAATACCTTAACGAATTTTATAAAAAACGTTGTTTGTATTTTAGAGCCCTGAGGATGGTGTGAAATATCACCGAAACGTTGGCAATGATTTTTATAAATGTAAAGCGTCTACACTGTTTTTCTTTATTTTCAACTACATTTAAATCTTGATTTGTACTTACATTTCTTTTCTCAAACTTTATGATGCTGCAAAATTAAGAAAACTGAAAACTTTTAAATAAATAAGGCACCTGTGTGTATTTATCTGTTGATGGTGAAAAAAATAATTTGCAAATATAGGATGACTCGCATTTAAACATGACTTTCTTAGGTTTATGTTATTTTTTGGCGTTAAAACATGTTTGCATATTCATTTGTTGATTTGTTATTATTTTTGCATATCAACTACGTTAAGATTTAGGTTTTCTGTGTTTACCTATTGATTAAAATTTTTGAAAAACTGATGTCAAAAGGTAAAGATTACTAGCATGGTTTCGTAAGTACTTAAAAGAATCGATTTTCTTTAAAAAAATTGAAGTCCCAAGTGTCGAAAACGGTGCGTTGGTTGGTATAAAGGTACATATACATTTTTTTCGTTAATGGAAATGTCTCCTTGAAAGTTGTACACTTCCTCACTGGACACCGCCATGTGCAAATCTTTCCAAGATCTTAGATTTCGCAACATCTATCTTATTTTTTTATTTTTCTTATTATGAGCGCAGAAAATATCCTCTAGAAGTAGTTATAGTCGTACCTGATCTTCAGAAAATAAACTAAAAACCTAAAATAAACTTTATCCCCCAAGTGTCATTTTGATCGAGCACCATGTATTCGCCAATGAAGTCGGCTAATGAAATAAAATTCCCTCAAGCAACTACAACTGCCCTCCCCGTGCCGTCCGTTTCCACCTTTGCCGTTCGTTTCCACCTTTGCCGGCACATTTCCCCGTCCAAAAGGCACCCCAATAACTTCATAATTCCCAGCATCTCCCTGCCCGCGCTTATACGTCAGCCCCTGTAGGTACTTACATCAAATCTAGTCACCACAGACACCTCCTGCACCCGAGGGTCCGCACAGCCCGCACCTCTCGACCCGGCCTAGACGGCGGCGGCGGCACCAGGCTCGACAGGTTGTTCTCGGCGCGATTCTTCGGGGAAGCCCGTCGAGACGTTAGCTCCGGAGCAATGCCCGGATTCTTCGGGATACGGGAGAGCACTGGCCTAGGCTGTGTCGGCCGGGACGCGCGCATGGCCCCCGCGAGTTTACTAGGTAGTACGGTCACTGGAGTGCGACTCCTGATTGATATCTGGCGGCGGGATGGGGCCAGGGGACCTGGAGGGACGGCGTGTGGATGAAAAAAAAAGAAGCAATTCGGAATCATGTGTCGATATTACAGTAAATTAGTAGGAAAAAAAATTGGTACCCTTAAGAAAATTTAGTCCATGTTGACTACAATTTACGTTAAAATCTAGTAGTAGTGCAGACGGTATCTGTTTCAAAAAGTTCATATTTGGGTGAATCGTAGGGTTTCTGGTCGAGACTTCTCGAAGCGAGAATTCCCGGGAAATCTGGCCTTACTCGAGACGAGAAAAAAGTGTCGAGAAATCGAGAAATTTAAAAATCACGCGCGTCTTATGTTCTTGATTGGAGTTCGTTTCGTTCATGCGTTCAATTCGTTTCTCGACAAATAATTGAGCGGTTAAAGTGGCTTCTCGACTAGCTCATGATTTATTTATTTTAAGTTTTTATGGCTTTAGTTTACTTTGACGATTCTTATTTTTTTAATGTACCTTGTTATAAGTCTGTGTAGAAATTTTATTATAAGCAGATACCTAATGTTGATGTTGATTCTGAAAATATTTAGTTTCTGTTCCTTTAGTTGATTATTTTATTTTTGTTTTGTTAATTAAAAGATTGTGATTATAAATGATAAATTAATAGGAAGAACGCTTCTGTATCTTTAAATTAAAGCTTGTTTTTTTAAAGATTTCTTCGGTTAAATTCCTTATTTACTATTTGTTTAATTAAAATACTGCATGATTAATGATTATAAATAATTATTGGAAGAAAGCTACGATTCAAAAACATTGAAATAAACATAAGTATAATGAAAGTGTTAAAAAACAAGTTAAAGGTTTTTAAGAAGAAGATACTCAAAGTTTAATTTAGGTTTGTTAGTAGAAGTAGAAACATATAAGTAATTAATAAAAATACTGAATAAATAATAAATGTTAATGATGATGATGTCGATGTTAAGTATAATAGCATGTTTATATTTCTCATTGCAATACAAAAATTGTGACTTTTTCAAGTTTTAGAAATTTCTCGAGAATTCGAGAATTCCCGGGAATTCCTAGTCGAGAATTCTCGAGTCCTGAGAAAAAAAGTAGGCCGAGAAATCAGAAGCCCTAGTGAATCGTATATCCACGGAGATTTTTGGTTTTTTGGCTTTCCAATATCACTAGAAATGAAAATTTTTTTCTATGCGCATAGAAAAAACGCGGGCTTAACTTTTGGCGGCATAATACGTAAGAAAAAATCGAAAAATTCTTCTTCCTATTTAATTATGTATGTATCTTTTGAAGAGTTGATTTTAGGCGAAAATGGAAAAGGAACATGTTTGTAATTAAATTTTTTACAAAATAAGACTAGTTACAAATCGAATGAATCATGATTATTATTGTAAATATCGAAAAAATCGCCAAAAATGGGGTTAAAAAACATTACTTTTTAAGGAATTTTTTTGGAGTCTTTAAATTGCGTATAGGACCTTCATATTTAGCTCAAGAAAACTTAATGTTATGTAGAATCATCACACCAAATTTGATCAAAATTGGTTTGATAGATTTTGTATAATAATTTGGCAATCCAAATTTTGAAAAAAAAATTGCAAATTTTCAAAATTTTGCACAGCAAAAACCAAGGGCCTTAGATACCTGAAAATTTAATCACAGATAAAAGGGCTCTCAAGCTTTCAAACGCTTTTTGAAAAATTCGAATCCGTCAATTAAGAGAGCTCTGGCTCTTTTCAAAAAGCATTTGAAATCTTGAGAGACCTTCTATATGTGATTAAATTTTCAAGTATCCAAGGGCCTTGGTTTTTGCTATGCAAAATTTTGAAAATTTGCAATTTTTTTTTTCAAAATCTGGATTGCAAAATTATTATGTAAAATCTATCTAACCGATTTTGATGAAATTTGGTGTGATGATTCTAGATAACAAAGTTTTCTTGAGCCAAGTATGAAGGTCCTATACCCAATTTAAAGACCCCAAAAAAATTCCTTAAAAAGTAATGTTTTTTAACCCTATTTTTGGCGACTTTTTCGATTTTTACAATAATAATCATGATTCATTCGATTTGTAACTAGTCATATTTTGTAAATAATTTAATTACAAACATTTTTATCCTCTTCCATTTTCGCCTAAAATCAAGTCTTGAAAAGATACATAATTAAATAGGAAGATGAAATTTTTCGAATTTTTTTAACATTCTGCCGCGAAAAGTTAAGCCCACGTTTTTTTTATACGCATAGAAAAATGTTCATTTCTAGTGATATTTGAAAGCCAAAAAGCCAACAATCTTCGTGGATATACGATTCCCCAAACCAAAACAGATACCGCCTGGTCTATAGAGAAAACCCAATTTTTGGAAGCTTTCGATCGGCTTGATCACAATTTTTTTATCATGAAATTGGAATCATATGGTATCGTTGCTTAAACCTCATTTTAGTACTAGATACCTGTTTGTACAGTATTGTGGCTTTCAATCATGTAAGTTCCATCAATTTTCAGGTGCTCTGCAAGGGTCAATCCTCGGGCCATTGCTGTTTCATATTTTTATTAATGACTTAACTGAATGTCTCGATTTCAAAATTATTTTCTCTTTGTGGACGACCGTAATTTGTTCTTGGAAGGTAAATCTTCTATTGGTTGTACTAGATTTCAAGATAACCTTGACAGATTACACAGTTAGTGTTCAATTAATAATCTACCTCCGAATGTAAGCAGATGTAGAATTATGTCCTACAGATGAAAAGCTACTCTAGACTTTGATTATAAAACTAGTGAAATTTCTAAATTGAGTTACCCAATTTTTTTACCCTGGGGATTACATTTGGTGCTAGATTAGGTATCGTTTGACGAACATAGTTACTAAGCCAAGTCTACTCTTAAAAACTTAAACTTAATTTTGCGTAATTTTAAAAACTCTCAATACGTAATTAATCATTTGTGCGTTGCAAACTAGAATATGATTGATTGTTTGGAGACCCCAATTATAATGTTTATAATTCTCAATTAGAGAAAGTACAACAGATATATTTACAGACTATTCATTTTATTAGTTATGGATTTTATCCTCCTCTCAGTAGGTACCTCAAGAATGATTGCTCTCTTGTTTTAATTTTGATTTAAATGGTCTCTGTCGTAGGCGTAATATGTTTTCAATTATACCTACTACTTTTTAAAATGCAAATTAATTAATTTCATAGATTTTATATTATGTTTGTAGACTTCCAGAATTCACTCTGCATACCTCGCACAAGCTAGTATCTCTCTATATTAACCATCAAACGGCATGGTGGATGGAAGAGCTCCTCTGTAGCAGAAAGTTATGTTGAAGAGTCTATATCTAACAAACTTAATATTTCAAGGAAAATCCAACAAAAATATACTGTTCCTTACAAATAGAGACAAATTGTGGAAATTCTTCACAAACTTGGGCAGATATTATGCGTTCCGAAAATGATGGCAACAATGCTACAAGAGTTGTTATTAATGGAAAGGAAGTTAAAAGTGATATAACAAAAAACGAAATGCTTATTACTATAAATGTGAATGTTAATTTTAATAAGTAAATAAATTAAATTTGATTTATTATAGTTTGTTATTCTACTAGTGAAATAATGTTACTTTATTCCACTAATGGATAAATTATCATTAATTTAGACGGTTCATATATGTGGATAAAAGTCCGATTATAAGGTGATTGTGGATACAATAAATAATTTATTGTTTAGCAGAGGTTATCCTAATCTCGTATATGTTATTTAGATTATTTGTTTTATTTGTGTATTATTGTCTGTAGTACCTTATGTCTTCATACTTAATTAAGTGAAAATAGATAGTTTTGAGGTAATTTTTTTTAAATATTTACAAGAAATTTTCTACCTCCTCTACTTTATTAATCATATAAAAAATATATATAGTTTATAAATATGTTCTAAACCGTTTTATTAATTAATGTTGCACTTGACTTTCAATTGAGAAATAAAAAATTATTTTTTGCAGAAAGTTTATTTTTCCAAGTCAAATCTAAATCCCATCCAACCTGTTATAATGAGCATTTCATTTTTAAAAAATCTCCCGAACGTTATCTCGTTAACGTTGCCAACTCTTACGTAATTTTCAAATGCACACAATGTCGTAAAATTATGACCGAATCATAGGAATATTTATTGCCCCATTCCAGAATTTTACGACTACAAGTTGAATGAACCTTAGACACAGCACGATGCAACGTCGTGTCCTAGTTTGATCTAGTTTTCGCATCCAAAAAACCGTCCGCTATTACCGAATCCAGAACATCGTTCTGCTTGCGTCAACCGACATGGAAAAGCACTCGAATAGGCCACGTGAAGTGCAAAGATGAGGAAATAAACGATCCGCTTTATTGCACATACGATAATAGTTTTCATAAAGCAGCAAATAGCATAATGTGCAATGAGTATTTCATGATAGTGTCGTTGTATGAGTCCCGGGAAATTTTCACGCATGTTTCCAAAATAATTCGATAACAAATTCTACTAAAACTAGACAAATAACTGCAGACGTATGGCGAATAAATAGAATGTTGCGCATGTTTTCAAATTTCCCCGGAATCCCCCAACGAAGACCGGCCGATAATTCCGGTAAACTCTCCACAGGCGAACCGATAACTAACCTCTAAGCACCGCAGGCGAAAATGTTTGACTCAGGTACAGTCGCTCAACCGAGTAGAAATATGAAGGTGCATACACAATTTTTTCTCCAATCAGTCGCGATAAAGAAAAATAATCACTATATTTTAAAACCACCATCAATAAGAACCGCAATCAAAAGGGGTTCCGATGGAAGGTCCTTCCCCACAAAACCTAGCTCGAGAACAACAGAGGCTCTAAATTCCAATTTGTGTGGCTCAAACTTCCCTCAAGTCTCCACAACGCCAAAGATACATGCCACCTATGAATTGACACAGTGTTCTATGTAAAATGCATTGAAAAGTAGTACTTAGCTTGTACAGCAAATATTTGACATTAAAGGGAGTTATTGCCAAAGAAAATAGAACATTTAAAATGGCCTTTGTAGAACTAAGTACTTTTTAAAATGGAAATTGCAGAAGATTGGTAGAGACGTATAAATCATGTCCAGTGGATTTGTGGTAGAGAAAATTATTAAAAAGGAAGATATTTAATAGTGTTTCAACTGTCAAAAATGATAGATTGTAAATCTAACATGGTGTGATGTGCATTTCAATTGGTATCTTAATCAAAATACTTTATCTTGAATGACATAAAAAAAAACAATTAAATCTGTGTTTTGTTACATATTCACTGCTTCAACTGTTACAGTCTTTCCGAAGTCAGTAGAACATGTATAAAAACCTCTAGCAATAAAATTTAATGAGATTCATATGCGTCCCTAAAGAAGTTTTCTGCTCAAAGTAAAAAATTATAATAATTTGTATGTAAGTGTAGAAAATTTCTATTATATGTTCATTTGGTCAACAACATATTTTAATTACTTATGTCCTCAAACTATTTTATTATATTGATGGTAAATTTCGTTTTGTTCCTTTTCAAAAGGTCTCCAAAATGCCCTGTTGTGACAATATTAGTAAAGAAAATGTCCCTCATATATCTCCCTTTCGCTATTGTAATATGAATGATTAATAGAAGGTGACTATACTAAATTACCTGAATCACACCAAATTCCGCATTGCTGCACTGCACTGTTAGGCAATTTGTTAACAACTGAAATTTATGAACGGTCGCCCAGTGCGGCAGCGTGTGTGCCGAGTTGCAGCATCAGCGACCGAATCTGGTACATACTGCCAACCTCTTGGTTCTTCAACTGAGATCGAAAAAATTATACAACTTTGTTAGAGAGTCAGAAAAATTGTAGAACATAAAAAATTTAATGTACTGTAATCACTTTTATTACACCATGGCAACTGGGTTTCTCTAATAAGAGAAATAAAACAGTCAAACAGCTCAACAACACCACATCGTCACAACTTATCAATTAATATTTTGTTTGTAATAATTTAAAATCGATTAAAATTAACAATATTATATCACAGGCTGTCTCAAAGTATTTTACATATTGTTTTACAATAGCAAGTGTTACGTTATGATTTTCCTATCAATAGCCTGCCCTTCTTTTCGAACCAGTTTCTTCGCTTCGGTCTGTTTTTGAAGATGTCCTCTTTGAACGCTCTCCATGCCGCAGTCCTCTTTGGTCCTTGCGGGGCCCATGTTTTGGTAGAGAAAGTTTGGCAGAAGATCTGTATCGAAAACATATTTATTAGTACGTGTATAAATAACACACTAAAAGTTTTAATATGTAACAAATTTAAGTCACTGACCTCTTTTGGTGGGTCCCTATTGGCATAGAGATAGTAGATTAACCATCCGATTGCTTGCAGAACACCTGCACCCAAAATGCACCAACCAAATGCTGAAAATTGTAACGAAATATTAGTTAACTGTCGTCCTAATTTCACCTGCTTCTATAATTATATAATATATTACATAATTTCGTGGCTTTCGTCGTAATTGTGGAATGTTTTGACCACTTCTAGTCGACGCAGGAAGGTCCAACCTATACAGCGACGCTCCGATCGGACCACGCCTGCGCCCAGCGGTTGCCACCGAATATTTGTTACTCTGCAAATTTATACCCCTAACATCTAGCGTTAAACGACCGATTCCTTGAACATTTCTAATGTTAAAAATCAGTTTTCGCGAATTTGAGGAAACAAACTCATGATATGTGTCTCCAAAGGTCAAAAGTGGCCTTCGTATAAATATGACCTTTCAAAGTTACATCCTATATGATATTTCAGCCACTTGGTGGACTGGAAATAGTCGAAACTGGAACTGGAAATATGTTATACCGGGTGATCCATGTAAAGAAAATATTTTTAGCTTTACAGGGTTTTTCATTTCGCGTGGTCGCTACATAACTTTGTTATTTCAAATGGAACACTCTGTATATTGTTACGTTTTTGAATTCCTGGGTAGAATTAGGTAGAGTTTATTAAATGTACATGGTGTTTAAAACTTACCGTTTTCGAGATATTTAGTTGTTTTTTGAAAAAAATCACGATTTCAGGTCTCTAATGAGGCTAGGTAGCGTCTAAACCGTAATAGTTAGAAACCTGCAGTTTTCACAGTTCGTTTTGGCATAAATTACTCTATCTTGTCATCTGTGAGCAAAATGTGTAACTTAATCAGGCTCGGAAATACTGAGACCTACATTTAATAATCTTACGAGTTGAAAAACCATGCAAATTCTCTTTTTAATTATACTAGGGACATTAATGTAAAATTGACGTACCCATAATTCCATCAGGATATACTAAATCATCAATTCCATATGTTAGAGGTTGTAGAGTTGCGACGAAGTAAATGAAGATCACCATTAACAGAACGGGCATTATCAGACCCCAACATATTCTCCAATAAAGTCCAGCCTTGTGACTTGTCATGAACTGCAGATCTAACAGGAAGTTGTCTAAGCCTGAAAATTACGAATTATACACAAAATAAAGCTGGATTAGAATTTGTAGCTTACCGTAAAGCCACATGACGGCTGTTATTTCAAGAATAGCGAACACGAAGATTATGAAAGTTCCTCCAAAGTGATCCACCAGATCCAGCATGTACTGACCTCCCTAGAAGAAGAATTCATTTTATAGTACAGTCATTGAAGCTTTTCATCTCCGAATTCTTTGTAACTGAACCGATCGATTTGAAATTTGGCAGATAGTTAGAGAAAAGGTCAGTGAACATTAGTGACATAGCGCAGATTGACGCTTCCACCCTGTTGTTAAAAAGTAATTTTTTATCACTATTTTTTGCATAGGGGTAGTTTTTAAGGGTTAAATAAAGGGTCGACAAGATCAAATATATCATAAAACATGTTCGAGAACATGGAACATAATTTAATCTTTGTGCTTGAACAAGATTTTTATCAATAAAATGCTTAAAACTTAATTATTTAAATTTTGTCACTTAGAGGTAGTTTTTACCCCTAAAAAACAAAAAGCGTAAATCGGGCTTATGTCACTTTTGAACTTGAGCCTAAGATGAGCCTTATTCTAAATTTTCATGCAAATCCATGCAGTTTCAAAGAATTCGGAGATTACAGCTGATTTTCAGTTTCAATGACTGTACCATTACCTGTCAAGACTGCGATAAGAGTTGGGTAAAGCTTACTCCAATTTAGACATTTCCAACTTACCGGGGTCACATACATTAAACCAATCAGGAAACATCCTATAGCCGTACCGCCCGATACTACCCACGATTTAACGTTAGGAAAGGCGTCGCTGATGGCTGTATTTAGGGTACTTTGAAGGGCCACCAGACTGCCCACACCCAACACGAACAACATGAAGAAGAACAGAATGGCGAACAGCTGGAAGATAACAAACAATCCGTATTACGGTTCCTGAATCGCAGCACCATCGGGTACTTACCCATGGCACGTGCTGGAACTTAGAAATGGCGTCAGGGTATGAGATGAACGCCAAACCCGTCCCACCGCCTGCAGCTAACACTTCGCTGGGCGAGACACCCATTTCGTAGGCCAAGTTGCCCAGGATTCCGAATATGGTCACTCCAGATAACAATGAAGTGAAGGTATCCAGAGTGGTAACCACAAGCGCGTCCCTGAACATTTTAAACGTTAAAAACATGTGAAAGCATAATGGGAGTCGTTGGTAAGTACCTGTTGATGTTGTGCCTGAAGCCGTTGTAGGACGAGAACATGATGATGGAACCAAACCCTACGTTGAGGGAGAAGAAGCATTGGGTGACTGCAGCATACCACACCTGCAAAAGTCATTCGTTATGTCACCACACAAAATACGTCAAACAAATCACCCTATGCACGTGTAACTTACATCTGCATCCAAGAGTCTGTTCCAGTCCGTATCGATGAAGAAGAACATTCCATCAGCTGCGCCTTCTAAAGTAGCTGCTCTAATGAGCAAGGCGATCATGATGACGTAGGGGAACAGTGCCAGAAAGTAGGAAGCCTTCCCGGAACTTTTAACTCCCTTTATAGACACCAAAAATGTGATGAACCAGGAGAGCAGAAGGAACAGCGTGAGCCGCCAATCTGGTAGACCAATTCCATCGCTGATGTCGTCGGTTTCTCTCAAGACTTCTCTCCTAAAATACAACAGATGAAAGTAAACTATTTGTCACACACCAATGTAAAGAAGTACGAGTGTAAATATTTTTTACTAAAGGAATTAAGCGGAGTCTGTGCAGCCTTTGGAAGACATAAAGTCTTGGGTGCTGAAGAGATGCAAGGAGTTGAGGTGAGGGACCTTCCATGGACCAAAATGCTGGCGTTCATTAAGGCTTCTGATAGGTTCGGGGAGGGTCAGTGGCAGAGAGAGGACAGATGTTGGGACGGTGGGACAAGCAAAAAAGGCCCACTTGCGAGGCTGAGCCTACCTCTTTCACTACTACTACTTCTATTACTAAGTGGAGTCAAACAATGTTCTGGATACCAGAAGTATGTAGGAAGTATGCAAAATATATCTGACCCCACAGACAAGACTCTTATCTGCTGTGCTTACCTGAAATACATTTCTGACGAACTAATCGTCCCATTGGTCGGGATACTGTCCCTGTCAGTGTTAGTGGCGTTTACGCAGGTCAGATTTCTTTTCTCCAAGTACTCGCTCCAATCAGGATTGCAAGTAGCCCATGGAAAGTCAGAGGTGAAGGAATTGACGAAGTAGAAGAGCGTTATGGCCATCAGACTGCAGTAATAGGTGGCGACGCTTGTTGAGCCGATGAGTTGACCATATCCAATAGCTGTAAGGGTTTTCTGTTATGAAGAACAGTCAAAGTATTTAATATAATAAGTAGGTAGCAGCACTACTACCATATAATCGTTGCTAGAGCTGATTCTTTATAAACCAATGGTACTGATGTAAAAAGGTTCCAGCTCTGATAACCAGCTATGTATTACGCGACCAATATTACAGTCGGGTGTAAATAGGGCTGCATAACTTTACCTTTCAGAACCGGCGACATCTTCTCGTACATCTTCACGTTTCCCCTGCTGGAGAACTGTCCCAGGGCCATCTCCATGTAGTACATGGGTCTTCCGATCACTGTCAGGATGATGATGTAGGGAATCAAGAAGGCTCCACCACCGTTCCTGTTTGCTATGAACGGGAACCTCCAGATGTTACCGAGACCTACCGACATGGCTATGCAGGACATCAGGAACTCAATCCCATTGCCCCAGGTTGCCCGCTCTTGTCCGTCGTCATCTTCGTCATCCTGAAACGAGCAAGGATTATATAGAGTCTTCCTAAATAATTGCAAGCCACGTGACCAAAAATTGTTTATTGTTATATATTTAATACTAATTTAAAATAATGAAAATAATGTCACTCGTGTTTATCAAGAGAAGGTACAGGTACAGAAAAGTTTACCCAGGTTTCCATTGTTGTTTGCAATATTAATCATCCTTACTGTCTAGATCGAGTAAAGGGGTACAAAAATATGGGAATTGTGGTTGAACAATGGGACTTAAGCGAGGGCTTATGAAAGTGGGTTCAATAAACATTATTGCCTATTAATTTCAGCAATAAAGCTTAACTGAAACTCTATTATCAGATCTCGCAGTAAAAGAAGAATAAAAAAACATCCGTTCCACATTACCTCCCTTAATCGTTGTTTTCAATTAACTACTTATTTGCTGCATTAAAAGATTACATTACCATTGACAAAGACTAGATATCTTATCAGCATCTAATAAATTTCAAAATGGTAATACCTTAATACCAGTGATAACCGACTGGTTCTAGGAAAACTAGTTTTTATAAATGACAGTAAAATGTTACCTGTGGAGGAGACAGTTGACCATTTCCCTTTTCCGTGTCGGTGGGTTCCTTTTCGAAGGCTGGATTGTCCAGTCCATTGCTCTGGAAAGGAAAAAATGCAGTCAGTACGAAACAGTTGAAATGTAAATATAAGAACTGACAATGCCTTAATCGATAGCAAAAATAGAATAATTCAGCAGTTGCTCCATTGAAGCGCAACTGGATGAAGGAAATCTACAGCAAGACTTGATGATCCAAGTACAACTCCCAATTTATCTTCATTTTATGTAGTAATGGATGTTGAAGACAATTTTAATCAAGCTTTGAAAGAGGGTCATTTTCACACCACACTGGTTTCTGGAATGATCTGGATTCAATGGGAATAAAGTAATAGAATCAAGAATAAG
Organism: Anoplophora glabripennis; assembly: GCF_000390285.2. Taxonomy (NCBI): domain Eukaryota; kingdom Metazoa; phylum Arthropoda; class Insecta; order Coleoptera; family Cerambycidae; genus Anoplophora; species Anoplophora glabripennis. Next base: position 144,542 of record NW_019416260.1, on the reverse strand, counting down.
AACATGAGTAGCTAGAAAGCAGGAAAGACTAGTAATATAAAGAGGAAGATACATGGCAATAGAAAAGAAATTAAGAGATATGTGGAAAAATATAAAGTATAATCAGAACAGTTTGGCTACATCCGGGAAAAAATAGAAACGAAGATAATTCTCCAGGAAATAACAATGGAACTATGACAGCAAAACTATGTAATTTATCGATTCTAATTTGCGTTACATAAACTACCTTAGGTTATGGTTACATTGTTTTTAAATTATATCAAATGCAGCAACACTGTACCCGATACATTTTCTATATCAGGAAACGACACTTCTGAATGATCTACTAATGGAACTGACCTTTTACTTCCATTCAAGGAAATCACTCTCACTTTCAAACATACCATTACTTCGTATTTCAATCTTATGTTATTTATTTACCTCCGTAAGGTTAACTAGCACATTTAAAATATTTTGCTTATAGTAGCTATAGCGTGAATGAAAGACAATTATAATTATTTTTTTATAGGTCATCGCTAAGCTTCGGACACAAGGACATGACAAATAATGACACTCTTAATCCACTCCAATTGACACAGATTTGTTTTTAATGTGGCTAATTTTCCATTAATGTACAGTAGAGTGGCTCAAAAAAACGAATATTTTTTTTAGAGGTCGCTCAAGATTTTTAAAAATTTAAAAAATCGTCAAAAATTGAATTAAAAGAAAAAATTTTTCTGTTTATTTTATCATTTTTTAGGTTGAAAAGATCTCGATTCTGAAAATTTCAAATCGATATTTTAATTTCTAAAGGTCACTCATAATTATTTTAACTTTCAAAGTACCTGTTTACCTGTTTACCTGTGTACCTCTTTTCGAACGACCTCTAAAAAATAAATATCAACAAAATAATATTTTTTTTGAGCTGATTTTTTGAGGTCGCTCTTAAAACATTATAAATTAACATATTTTCACAAGAGATACGAAAAAAAATATTCATTTTTTTTATGCCACCCTAATTATAGAATTATAATTTGTAAGTTTGGTCAATAAACCTTATTATTATTATTATTATTATTATTATTATTATTATTACTACCTTTTATTTTATTATAGCAAGTGTTCAAGGTGGCCTCTATTAACCATTGCACAATGCCCAATTCGGTGTTCAAAATTATCAATTACATTTCGAATAACCTTTGGTGTTATGTTTCGAACTTTTTATCTGATACGACTTTTCATTTCTTCGATAGTGTCTGGTCTGTTCACATACACGTTGCTTTTTAGATAATCCCACAAAAAAAAATCTAGTGGGGTTAAGTCAGGGGAGTGTGGTGGCCATTCATGTCATTCATCGATTTGGGAAGACTCCACTAAGGTAATGTCTTACATCGAGGCGAAAATGTGGAGGGGCACCATCTTGGAACCAGACACCACCAGCAGGCATATCGTTCATTAGGGATAGGAGAAATTAATTGCAGCCCAAACATTCACTTTTTCTTTTAAAAAAAATCTTGTATACCTCTGGTTTCTTCAATCTTTTTGAATACTTTACTTATTGTAGCTTGACTAATTGTCTGGTCTGGATACTTTATACCATTTTTCAAAATAATTTAACAACGAATGAATTGGAACTAAAACGTTATATACCTAAGGTACTCTGGTCAATTTGTAGTGACAATGTAGGGGACTCCCCAAGGTTCAGAACTGAGGCCACTCTTCTTTGATACATTTATTAACGATTTTACATATTTGCACTTACATGAAATTAAAATGGTTTTGAGATATTGCTGGTAATTGAATCTGTTTTCAAATAACGTTCTCGATGAAATAATATAAGAGGTAGGTATGTAACATGATACATCGCAACTGATATTAGAAATATTAGATTATTTTTGCAACATTAATATATAGTACTAGTTGGCATTGGACTTGTTACTCGTGTATGTAATTTATAGCTCTGGTAAATGGAGATAAACGACGCTTTGTTTTATTGACCTTCCATAAATAAAGAATTATTGTCTAAAAATTAGACGTAGAAAAATATTTATACGTTTGATAGTTATTTTACCTATTTCAACTCAACAAAAAAATTAAAGGAACATAAAAATTTCCAAATTATTTTTTTCAAAATTAATTTTTTTTCAAAATTTTGAATATTTTTAGATGTTTGATGAGTATTTAACGCGAAATTGTGAGAAAAATAACGAAAAATAACTTGTTTCATCTTAATCATAATTATTGATGTTTAAAGAGCAATAATTAATTTTTTATAAAACTTTGACGATATAGGAAAGGAAAACGGTTCTACTGATCGATTTCAAAATTTACATGGGCATGTATTGAGCTAAAAAAACCTACAACCATTGGTACTTTTCGCAATATTTGCAAAGTAGTCGTTGATTTTCCAAAACAGCAGAAAAAGTAATTTTTTTGCACTTTTCAAATTAATGATGAGTATAAGAGAAATAATCATACAGAAACAAAAAACAGATTGAAGCTGATAAATCAGGCTAAATGACCCTGGTATTGATCAAGCCAGACACGAATATTACATCATCATATTGACTTGACAGTAACTTGATTTGCTCCAAACTACTCCTTTCTTTGTTAAATAATCTGTAATTTAGATTATCGATTAATTTTTGACAAGGTAAAACAAAGAGAGGAACAAAAATCCACCTTAACATGTGCATATTTACATTTATTTATAGAAGAAATAGGTCGTTGTTGTGGTTTTCGTGTGTAAATCGATAGTTAGTACCACCCAACGATCACAACATATTCAGCGTTTATTTTTATAGCGCTTTATACCCCTGGAATCACGACAAAAACATTCGCTCAACCGTTTCGACATGTTTCTCGAAAATAAGCAATAAATATTATCTTCATTGTCAATTTTATTTAACACAATGCACCGTTATCTTCGGTTACTATGCGGTTAGTTTAACACCTGTTCTATATTTTTCATTGGTCCTTTGATGGACACGAAAAGTAATATGTCACTGTACAATTTAATTGAAATGTGTATGACATAAGCAATTAGATATCAATTACGCGCGTGCCATGATGATTGATACAGTCGAGAATACATTTATATTAATTATCCTAACAACATACTGCGAGGAAAATGTTTGTTAAGCATCCAAAAATTGGAGCAGATGTCTAAAAAAGGATAAGCAATTGACACATTCGATGGTCAGTCACTTGAACAGGGTTAGTTTCCGGTAACTTTTTTTATATTGGACTGTTTTCAAGGTAAAGGTAGATAAGTGGATACGACGAAATGAAAGTATGTGTTTGCTGAACAGGAAGCTCTTCTTCGGAAGGTCAATATTAGTCCTTAGATATGAAATAAATGAAACAAGTGCAGTTTCGGTATTTATTTACAAACAAATACGTACGGGGTGTGCCGATTTCAAGGTTTCCAAAGATTTATTGTTGTAGTTTTAAGAAATAATTAAATTAACGCAATTTGAGCGTTAAATTAGATATCAATGGGCGCAGCTAGGGGAAGGCAGGGATTTTTACATTCACCTATTTGGTTTTTGTCTGTGTTTCATCCCCGTTAGAATCTAACTAGACTAGCTTTATCTAACAAACTAAGAAATACAAAATTTTATTTAAAAAAAATTATATCGAGTTATTATATTAGTCATTATATCAATTATTATCAATACCTATAAGTATTCAAAGAAATTTCTTGGTGATAATATAGAAGAATTTAATCCTAGATTATGATATGACACACCTATCAGAAAACAAAGTAGATGTACTTAGATCCTCCTCATAAATCGCTATTGAATCAATCGATAATCTGCCGGGACTTTATATTGATATAATTTCTCTCTAGTCTTAATAAATGTGATTCTTAAAATTTTAATCACAAATATTTTATAAAAGCAATAGTAGAATTTTATTGAATAGTATTTTTTTTCTAACTACAGGGTGGGGAAATCAGCTGTTTCGCTTCTCATTCAGAAATGTTTTTTTCGCGTTTTTGTACTTATTAGGCCTTCCGAATATTAGTCCAGACGGTATTTGTTTCAAAAAGTCCATATTTGGGTGAATCGTATATCCACGGAGATTTTTGGCTTTTTGGCTTTCAAATATCACTAGAAATGAAAATTTTTCTATGCGCATAAAAAAACGTGGGCTTAACTTTTGGCGGCACAATATGTTAAAAAAATTCGATAAATGTCATATTTTTCTTCCTATTTAATTATGTATCTTTTCAAGAGTTGATTTTAGGCGAAAACGGAAGAGGAAAAAATGTTTGTAATTACATTTTTTACAAAATTTGACTAGTTACAAATCGAATGAATCATGATTATTATTGTAAAAATCGAAAAAATCGCCAAAAATGGGGTTACAAACATTACTTTTTAAGGAATTTTTTGGGGTCTTTAAATTGGGTACATGACCGCTCGAGAAAACTTCATGTTATGACACCAAATTTCATCAAAATCGGTTCTATAGATTTTGCATAATAATTGTGCAATCCAAATTTTGAGAAAATATTTTCAAAATTTTGCACAGCAAAAACCAAGGCCCTTAGATACTTAAAAATTTAATCACATATAGAAGGGCTCCCACACTTTCAAACGATTTTTGAAAAATTCGAATCGGTCAATTAGGAGAGCTCTGGCGCTTATTTAAACATTGATCGAATTTTTGTACTTAACAATCATCATTTCTTTTGTGATTAAAGTATAATTCATATTATTTATTGTTTAAAATATAAGCAAATGAGAAATTAACTTATATTACTAATTAAATTATATTACTAATTAAAAAATATAAATCATTTCCATATATAAAAGAATTAACACCAAAAATTTAAAATGTTTTAAAACAAGAAAGTAATATTACAATTGCAAATAAAACAATAAAAACAGTAAGAAATATATTCTCAGAAGTTAAAGATAAAGTAAAAATCGAAAATAGATCTAATGTAGTTTATAAAATAAATTGTTTAAATTGTAATAAGTTATACATAGGACAAACTTCTAGAAATATTCAGTGTCGAATTTCTTCCCGTAAAAGTGATATTAGATTAAGACCAGATGCTTGTGCACTTTCACAACATGTTAATTCTACAGGACATAAAATGGATTTTGAAAATTTTAAAATTTTAACAACAGAAAAGGATTATTCTAAAAGATGTTCTTTAGAAATGTTTTATATTAACCAGGAAGAAAATGCTCTAAATAAAAAAACAGATACAAAAGATATTAACATTACATTTTCCAACATACTTTCTATAGATAAAAATCTAAATCATAGCACTAGTAATACTAACACTAATTCTATATAAATATAAAATAATTTTTGTTTTTGTTTTCCTTTTATGAAATGTCATTTAATGTCAATGTCCAAAATCTATCAATCTATATATAAATATCAATAACTCAGTTACTTGTAAGTAATCCACATTTATATTGTATATTATTATAATTATATCTATAACTTATAGTGTAACTGAAGAAGCAATAAAATATTGCGAAAGTTTATACATAGAAAAAAGAGTTTCATCTAAAAAATAGGCTTTAATCCCACTAATAAGAAGATTTTAATTACTAATTTTCTACATATTTTGAAAATAATTATTGTTGTTTAAACAATTTTAGAATATTTACATAAATTTGCTTTTGATCTTTGATAAACAGTATATAAGTTTATGAACTTACCTTTGATATAATAAAAAAGTAAAGTTGATAATTAAAGGAAGTTTGAAAATAAATAATTATCGGGCTGTTGAAAGACCAATAATTATTAACGATAGGCATTAGAAAATACGCTAATTGTTTTTTTTTAACTCGCGAGACATCGATTTAACAAAAAATCATCAAAATCGGACCTCTAGAAGCTGAGGTATTAAAAATTTTTAAGCGCGTCGCGGTTTTGAACTCGCCGATTCAATTTCGAGCAGGCCGAAGCGGCCGCGCTCTCTGTTTACCCGACCACCACCACCACCCGTACGATTTTCTTGAATTTCTCACTTGCATAAATAACTTTAAACACGTTTTAAAGTAGATTGCCAATGAAGAAAAGTATTGCAAACTTAGACCTGGTAAGTACTTGGAATACCAAAGGTATATTTCGAAAAATTAGCCCGGATGTCCCAGTACATTTAGTGTAAATGAAGGTTAACTTTGATTGGCTATAACTACGTAATTAATTGACCAATCGATCTGTTTTTTTAAATAGCGTCTTTCCAAGAACTTTTAAAACCCATTTTAAAAAAATTGATTTGGTCGAATATTCACAAAGTTATTCTAAGTGTTTATAAGTACAAAAATTCGACCAATGTTTAAATAAGCGCCAGAGCTCTCCTAATTGACGGATTCGAATTTTTCAAAAAGCGTTTGAAAGCTTGAGAGTCCTTGGTATTTGCTGTGCAAAATTTTGAAAATTTGCACATTTTTTTCAAAATCTGGATTGCAAAATTATTATGCAAAATCTATTAAAATGATTTTGATGAAATTGGGTGTGATGATTCTATATAACATGAAGCCAAGTATGAAGGTACTATACCCAATTTAAAACCCCAATAAAATTCCCTAAAAAGTAATGTTTTTTAACCCCATTTTTGGCGATTTTTTCGATTTTTACAGTAATAATCATGATTCATTCGATTTGTAACTAGTCATATTTTGTAAAAAAATTAGTTACAAACATTCTTTTTCTCCCATTTTCGCCAAAAATCAACTCTTGAAAAGACATAATTAAATAGGAAGAAAAATATGACATTTTTCGAATTTTTTAAAGGTATTGTGCCGCCAAAAGTTAAGCCCACGTTTTTTTTTATGCGCATAGAAAAATTTTAATTTCCAGTGATATTTGAAAGCCAAAAAGCCAAAAATCTCCGTAGATATAGAGATGTTTTAAAATCTTATGAGCTTTGACCTTTATAATCGCAGAAACATAATTCCGACCGTCGCCTAAATTATGCTACATCCTAAAAACATTGCACCTATTATTCACAGTCTCTCTCGAGCTCTAGCGTAAACAAGCCTTTGATCCGATTACAAATATCATAATAAAATGCCCTATTCTTTATTATTTTAATTTAAACAATAAAAATATATATAACGAACGTTCGCCAGTTGACTTTATTGATGTCCGAGCGCCTTAGCTCATTTCTAGTTGTGTTGAGGCACGTGGTCTAATTCTGAGTCAATGTTTTCACAACGTGCTTATTAGAAGAATTATGGGGATACGCCATGCCTTTCGCGCATTTCGCGGCTCATGAGATATTAAAAGATCTCTACGATTCACCCAAACCAAAGCAGATACCGCCTAGTCTATATGTACGTTGTTAAAATTAATGACATTATGACTGAATCACCCTGTATACGAATTATAATATGCATTGGCTTATTGGTGTTTGATCTAATTCACCACGTGTTGCTTTGTTATTACAACTATTAAATTAAATAGTAATTTGTTGTAGCCTAAGGCGACAGCTATGAACGTTAGATGGTGACGAAACCCACATTCGCTTTTAAATGGTAATTGAAGATTTCGAAAACTCCGGCAATGTATATTTATACCGAGTCGTTTTAAAAGTCCTTGCACCAATTTTTCATTAGAAAACAAGCGATAATAGTTATACAATTCGCGAACGACTTTTTTTGTATCTGCGTTTGTCAATACAAACGGAGTAAACCGCGTAAATTGTACGCCTTTGTCTCGTTTGTTATTTTCCCGACACTCGTAACTTAATGATCACAGATGAATCGGTTCCGCTCGAAGCTCGATGCAAGTTATTAAAAATTTTAATAACATATATGCATAAAGGTCAAGACCTTGGCTAATTAGGATTGTTCTTATTGAGCGTGGTGTGAACAGGTGCACAGGAGACTGCATTATGTAATAAATATGTTGGCAGATAACTTGTTCTGATTATGAATGTGTATGGGGCACTATTAAGGTCGGAAACTTCACTTAAATTTAAAAAGAAGTTCGTACGACTTGCTGTTGCATGTTTACATGTTCTTTCTGTGTCAAACAACAATCGCTTTTTTAACTGGTCTTAAACTATTGTCTACGCCATCACTGGGCAATTCCCGAACCCGATTGAATGTACACAACTGTATGAGACATGGATTGACATAGAGCGAACTATAATAGAAAATAATTTCATAGGAACAGGTTGGTTTAAAGTCTTCGGAAGTTTTTAACTAATATTTTTTAAAGTACTGTGTTTAGTTTGCGGTTCTGTGTCGGTAACCTCTGGTATAGACCTAGTTTAGGTGAATTACATGATATCAATCCACCTGATGAGATACGACATGATTATTAAATATATTTCAGTTTCCAGTACCGGTACGGTGTTTGTGTGTGTTCATTGTTAAATTTCTGTCTGCTGTTATGAAAAAAAAAAACGTATGTTGGTGAGATTCGACAACAATGCATGTCATCGTTTCCAATCTGGGCTGGCAAGTCTTTTTTTTTTAGGTGAATTTAACTGAAATTGCTTAATTTTGAGCTTGATATAATTTATAATAAAATTGAAAACAAAATACGACTTTCTTTCAACATTTCATCGTAGGTTTTAATTTTGAATATGAATACTATCATTTCTTTGAAATTTTACAATACTTTGAAAATTAATTAAAAAATTCATCAATCAATCAATCAAGCACGCCACTGGTTAGGATAATAAATCAGTTACTTGTTGCTTTTGTTGAAAAATTTCCTCGGCATCGGTGATCACTAAAAAACCGTGGTATTTTTTTTCAATAAATAGGTAAAAGTAAAATACCAGTGTATTGTTAATTTCAACAAATTTCCAGTGATCAAAAACGGACCATTTCCAGTTATTAGTCCCAAAACGAATAACAAGCAAATGATTAAAACCAACTTTTTTCGCGAGTTTTGTAACGCCAAATTAACGATCTAATTTAACGGTGTATCGAACTGGTCATTTTTTAATTCAGAAACTGTCGATTATTCCAGGAATTTTTCTCATGGGTTGATTTTATATTCTATTAATCAAAGCACATGCTTTGTGCTACGATAATAAAGCTCATTGTTTCGATGACACGTCTTCTGTGTCAGTAAAAGGTAACATAACCTAACTTTAGAAGTTTTTGAGGTTATGTTTACATGTTTTCTTCATCTCGTTCACGATAAACATAAACCACTTTTACATTTAAATATTGCAAGGAAAACAACACAGTGAAATGAATATTTACATTTGTAAAATTATACAAGGTGTTCCACCAGGAATCGCTACTATCGATATCTCGGAAAGTACTGATCCGATAAATCTGAAAATTTGGCAACCTAGCAAAGCAAAGTATTGTCCATAAATAACAAACAAATTAAAATAGGTATTCCAAATTTGTATAATGTCATTTTAATTGTTTTTGGAGTGATCATGGCCAATTTGACAACAGGTCTGTTACGAGAAAAAATGTCCAAAAAATAGAAAGTTGCAAATATCTCTAAAAATAGTAACGGCAACCCTAACAATGCTTATATGGCTTTAAAGGAAATTTCATTCTGCATACGACAGAGTACAGGGTGTTCCATTGAAGTGAACAAAGTTATGTCTGTTTGAAGTTATCAAAATGTAACAGCAAAAATGAAACGCCTGGTATTAAATGTTTTAACTTGTTGGTATACCATAATTTAGTATTGCCTATGCCCTTTACAGGTACCAAAAATCCACTTGATATCGTGCTCTTGAAAAGAGTTCCTAGCATCTCCGTCAAATCCCCTTGCATCTGCCAAATTTTTTCTTTAAAAATTAATATTTCAAAATCTATAACTTCTAGGTATAGGGAATATTTAATAAAGTGACCCTCAAAATTCACGTAGAATCCCTAAATGCAATAATATATAGTCTATATAAAAATTAAGTTTTTTCAGAAATGTTGCTATATCTTAAAAACTAACAATTTTAGATATAAAACCTACTTAATAAAAGTTGAAGTGAACCGATATGTGAATAAAATAGAACAATAAAACACATTTGAAAAATTTTAGGAAATCAAGTTTAAACTTTCTAAAAATGATCGTATTATAAAAAGTGCCCTGTATAAAATATCGGAGTCTAACATTTGTCTATAACTCTGTCTAATTATTTTGTTCCAAGTGTTAGTAGCTGAAAGTTAATACAACTTCTTCGAGGTCATGTTTTTTCCAAATTACGGAGAATTTTCTATATAATTTGGCAACCCCGTACTAAAATCCTAAACTGTTTATATTGCCATATATAGAATTTTTTGAGAAATCCAAATGTTTAAAAATTTACTAAACGCCCTGTATGTTTCAAATTAATTTTGTCCTTTAGGTTTTTTGATTCTGTACAACTTTTATATAAACTTTTTTTTGTATTATGAATAACAAGGGAGTTATTTTACTTTCTCACACTAATAGCCCACCCTGTATATAAAAAAGATATTGTTATGGGCGGATTTCAGGGGGCTTTAATTCCGAAAGAGGGGGCGACTTGGCAAAAATAAAAAATACGGTTGCTCTAAATTTGTCTTCAAAATCTGTGACCAAATTTTGTTGCATTAATTTCGGGACACCCTGTATATGGTCGTTAAAAACATTCTTAGAAATTATACCCTTTTTTATTTTAATTGAGAATTAACGTTATCCCTACACTTACCTGTTCAGAAAACAATGTTTAGATTGTGTCAGACATTTCAAATATGTGTCAAAACTTTTTTCGCTTTCAACGAATCAAGTATGAAGGTTGAGTTACAAAATATGTATGAGATGTAGAAATGGCGTATAGAAGACAAAATGTAAATGTTTTGACATGAGATATTACCATTTATAACGAAATAAGCAACAGCGTATCGTATTTCAGTCCACTTTTAGTAAAAATTCCAAAAATTTCATGAATATATTCCGATGTCTTTTGGCCTAATTGAGTTACACGCTAACAGAAAAGTTTTTTTGTAAATTTAAGCGAATGTCCTGAAATTTTTCGGAACGTTTACTTAAAATTAAACGTGGATATCAAAAAACAAAAATAAACAACGACATAAGTATTCTCCGGAACCTCACATGTGCACAAAGGAAAAGAATCACCAACATCCACCACTGAAATCACCCACCTTACTTTCACCGTTCATTGTTAGCCAGTGTGTTTGATGTAGGACACATCGGGAACTACTGAAATTGCACCTGAATGATCGCACCTGTAATAGTGTCTTGCGGTTAGGTGGGGGTAAGTCGCGCTCAAGATACCGGCGAAATTCGTGAGTATGTTTATGGCCAATTTATCACAAGAGGATGTGTGCGATGTCAAAGGTAAGCCGTTTAGTCTACAGCGGAATCGTGTCGGCGGTGGGGGAGACTGTTTGTTTACATACGGAGAGTAAACTGGTACAATGGTGTTTGGAAATATTCGCGACTTCAGGTGTTTGGTAAAACCAAAGAAACAGGGTGCCTTTTTTAGTATTTGTTTTCTAAAGTATTTGATTGGTGATGATACTTGATTATTCCCTCCCAAATATTTCAGAATTTTGCTTATGTAATTCTTTCATCCAATGAGGATTTACATTAGCCCAGTAACGAGAGTTGTGACGATTGACATGGCCGTGAAGAATAAAAGTGGACTCGTCAGAAAACAAAACATTTTCTAATTGGATAACATTGTTGCATCATTTGTTCATAAAAATATGTTCTATCAAAATCGCCCTCCTCATTAAGCTCCTGAGCTGGAATCAATCTTGCTAATTGAGATATAGGAGGCAAATTCGGGAGGTTTTTCTTGAAATACGTGAACAACTTCCACCTGCAATAGCATTCTATCTCCGATACCAACCATCTGAATAATTATTTTACGTATTTCTGTTAAAATAAACCATCTTTAGGAATTTCAGTAAGCAGAAGTCAAACAATACGCAAAACACTGACAACCATTTATTGCTGTCAATTAAATACCAAGTAACTACGGTGTTTTCTGGCAAACTGGCAATGTCTGCTTTGAAGAATTTTGATGTCTTCTTTTTAGTTAATAATGCTGTAAGTTTTTTTGTTTTTGTTTGTTGCAGGCCGTTAACTTTTGCAATAAATATTAAATCCATAGCATTTTTGAATAGAGAATGAAAATATCTTTCAAATGAGGTAACCCAACCCCCTACTTCCCATTTAAAAATTTAGGGGTTGAACTACCACTCGAAGGGGTTGAATTAGGGTTGAAATTTTTAAGTTGCAAGATGTCGTTTCAGAATCCATAATCGACCTGTCTCAGGATTTTTTATCAATATACACAATAATTGACATACTGAATTTATTCCATTGCTGTTCCACACTGTATATACAGGGTGTCCCATGATGACGAGACATTAGACATATTTCAGAGACTACTTCGATTTTAATTTTGAAAATATGGGCAATAGTGTTTTCGGGCATATGCTTCTCAACTAAAACAATGGCATCCACCTAACGCTTCCGGTTATACCGAAAGTTGACGTCATCTTCATTATTTTAAATGGAACACCTTGTATATTATTGCAATTTTGGATTCTACGTCCATTTTTAGGTGAACTTTCATAAAGGTTTCCTATTCTTAAAGTTAACCGTTTTTGATATATATTTAATTTTTTTCAAAAAATATTAAAAAAGCACTGCCTAGTTCAAAAAGATGTGTATTTTACAATAATAATGTTAGAGCGACAAAATTTATAGGGGACTAATTAAAACTCTAAGCTTCCCTGCCATAATTCAAAATGACTTGACTTCATAAAGGGTGGTAGAAATTTAATGTCGAATTTAGTCAACTTTAAACCATCTTAACTTATTTTTTTTTTAAATGGAATACCCTGTATATTTTTGTGCAAACTAATGAACAATTTTGTTCTCTTTTAAATGGTATAATGGTTCCCTATAACGATCCCTTCTGGTTTTTAAGGTATTTACTGTTTTTCGAGAAGTCAACGGATATCGCATAATTTCTTGCGAGGATGGCTGTGAAATTTTTAATGGAACTTCAAAACAACCATCTAATCTGTCACCAGTTTATTGTTGTCAATTTAACACATGCAGTGAATGTTTATTTGAGTATTATTTATTGCTAAAGAATGGGAAACGTTAAGATTTATTCAAATGCTGACATTCTGAATTTATTTATTCATGGAGAGTGTCTCGTCACCGTGGGACACCCTGTGTACACTTAAGCGGCTAAACGCTATTATTGGCCATTGTTGGTACTCCATCTTAGTAGCATAATAAGACAACATATAAATGTCAATGTAAATGTAATGAAATTAATGTTATTTTGAGGAAACAAAAAAAAATACGANTCTTCGTTATTTTAAATGGAACACCTTGTATATTATTGCAATTTTGGATTCTACGTCCATTTTTAGGTGAACTTTCATAAAGGTTTCCTATTCTTAAAGTTAACCGTTTTTGATATATATTTAATTTTTTTCAAAAAATATTAAAAAAGCACTGCCCAGTTCAAAAAGATGTGTATTTTACAATAATAATGTTACGGCGACAAAATTTATAGGGAACTAATTAAAACTCTAAGCTTCCCTGCCATAATTCAAAATGACTTGATTTCATACAGGGTGGTAGAAATTTAATGCCGAATTTAATTTAAACTTTAAACCATCTTAACTTATTTTTTTTAAATGGAACACCCTGTATATTTTTGTGCAAACTAATGAACAATTTTGTTCTCTTTCGAATGGTATAATAGTTCCCTATATCTCTCCCTTCTGGTTTTTAAGGTATTTACTGTTTTTCGAGCAGTCAACGGATATCGCATAATTTCTTGCGATGATGGCTGTGAAATTTTTAGTGGAACTTCAAAACAACCACCTAATCTGTCACCAGTTTATTGTTGTCAATTTAACACATGCAGTGAATGTTTATTTGAGTATTATTTATTGTTACCGTTGTTGGTACTCCATCTTACCAGCACAGTAAGACAAAATATAAATGTCAATGTAAATGTAATGAAATTGATGTTATTTTGAGGAAACAAAAAAAAATCCGGGTTGACTGCCCGCGCCGTTGTCGGTTTAGATTTAGNTCTTCATTATTTTAAATGGAACACCTTGTATATTATTGCAATTTTGGATTCTACGTCCATTTTTAGGTGAACTTTCATAAAGGTTTCCTATTCTTAAAGTTAACCGTTTTTGATATATATTTAATTTTTTTCAAAAAATATTAAAAAAGCACTGCCTAGTTCAAAAAGATGTGTATTTTACAATAATAATGTTAGAGCGACAAAATTTATAGGGGACTAATTAAAACTCTAAGCTTCCCTGCCATAATTCAAAATGACTTGACTTCATAAAGGGTGGTAGAAATTTAATGTCGAATTTAGTCAACTTTAAACCATCTTAACTTATTTTTTTTTTAAATGGAATACCCTGTATATTTTTGTGCAAACTAATGAACAATTTTGTTCTCTTTTAAATGGTATAATGGTTCCCTATAACGATCCCTTCTGGTTTTTAAGGTATTTACTGTTTTTCGAGAAGTCAACGGATATCGCATAATTTCTTGCGAGGATGGCTGTGAAATTTTTAATGGAACTTCAAAACAACCATCTAATCTGTCACCAGTTTATTGTTGTCAATTTAACACATGCAGTGAATGTTTATTTGAGTATTATTTATTGCTAAAGAATGGGAAACGTTAAGATTTATTCAAATGCTGACATTCTGAATTTATTTATTCATGGAGAGTGTCTCGTCACCGTGGGACACCCTGTGTACACTTAAGCGGCTAAACGCTATTATTGGCCATTGTTGGTACTCCATCTTAGTAGCATAATAAGACAACATATAAATGTCAATGTAAATGTAATGAAATTAATGTTATTTTGAGGAAACAAAAAAAAATACGAGTTGACTGTCGCGCTGTTGTCGGTTTAGATTTAGAAATAATTGAACTTACTCAAGACCTAAATCGTAAGAAAAAAATTCTAATTTTGAGATGATTTTCGGAAAACTGTCTATAATAATAATAATAATAATATCTCTACTCCTCATTCTAACCACGAAAATTAGCCCAGAAGTTGGAGACTTCTGCGGGAGAGGAGACAGCATATTATTATTATTAAGCAGGCCGCATTTGCGCCCAGGAACGACTTATGTTGGTAGGCCCTAATATTATCTTTTTTCAAGAATATCATTTTTGTGCGATTCACTGGTTCAAGGTAGTGGAAAGAAACTGTAATTTCATTGTTCAAATGTCAAATTTGACGGATAAATTAAATTATAGCGAGGTGACAGAGTAGTTTTCCTTTGAATAATTACTGGTGTATTTTTTTTCTTGGAATTTGGCGAAAGCACAGCTAATTCGAGTGTTTAAAAAGCAACGATTAAATTGTTTTAAACAGAGGTTTAAACTTATTTTACTTTTTGCGATTAGATATTCATTCATAATGCTTTCTTAGAATTAAGTCAATAATTGTAAAGCTAACCAAAGTGAATTGTTTGTTTAGAGGTGTTCATTTGGAGAAATTGATTCTGTTTTATATGTAATATTCAGTCCATTATTAAAGATTTTTTAAGAATTCGAAGAAAAAAAAGGACGAATTGGGGAAAGAACTGTTCTCTTTCGAAGGAAAAAAATGTCATAAATTTGAAAAATGGAGAAATGGAGAAAATCAAATCAAAAAGGAAAAAAAATCAGTTCTCTATCATTAAAAAAAACCGATCAACTTTCTGAATGTTTCAGATTTTTTCCTTTTGTTCTAGAAAAACAAAACGTTTTTTTTCCACCAACCAATTTTTTTGAAAATTTTAAACATAATGAACTATGGATTTTTATATTGCTTATTTGTTCAATGATCTTCAGAAAATGATTAATATGTATAATAGTTTACCGTATAGGAAGGACTTAAAAAATCTTCAGAGAAAAACCGTTTGATCTGCAAGTGATCAGGGCTTCCTTAAAGCTTTCTTTTTAACTTTTTTAAATTTTAATCAGCCAACTGTATCATAAGTATCTCTGTCTAACTGCAGTATCGAATCGCCTTAAGATGACCAGCCAGACCAGACGTCGTTGCTTCATACAGCCGTCCATTCAAAAATCCCCCCTGCCCTCCCAAATTCCTCATCTCAGGACGGCCTAAAAAGACGTTATGTCCGATCATGATTACTTGCGTGCCTGCCCTGTCATTAAGTCGACAATTTGATAATTCCCAAAGTGCAGGTTCTTTTTTCGCGGGTACATTTCGGTGTGGTTCTCAGTATAAGATTGTATCTTGTATGCCACAGGTAAAAGAAAGCACGATTTTGAAGGTCGAGTAACGACGGGCGACGTAAATCATAAAACGAATTGTTCAGACACAAGTATACTAAAATTTTATTCTATTACGTTGGCTATTTTGGTTGGCGCTATTCTTCAAATTTCGAAAAAAAAAAGTTTACTCTTTTGTATCCCTATACAGGGTGTTTCTTAATTACGGTCCGCAACTTCAGGACACAATTTCTTATGGTATTTAAAGAAAAAAAGTTTCTATAAACATGTGGTGGGAAACGCTTAGATTCCGAGATACAGGGTGTTGAAAATGTTAAAAAATATGTTAATATTTGAACTAAATTTGGAACGGTCAATGTTAGGTTCTTAAAATTTGGTAGTTATTGTACATTGGTAAAGAGCTGCATTTTTAGCATAAAGTCAATTTTTATCTGTAGCCAGTGATGTAGTTAGGCATGAGTCAGTCGACGTTTTCTTCATAAAATGTAGAACGCCAATGGATTTATTTTTATTTTTATTATTTTCGAACTTGCCTAACATTTTACAACAAAAAAGGTGTCTGGAATCCCTAACAACAACTAAAACAAAACGCGAAACGAAACAAACTAAACTCGGAACACAACAAGGAGAAGAATATTTAGATCGCTGATTTACATCAATTGCTCGAAGTGGTATTTAAATTTTCCACTCACCACTTTTACTAATTAAACACTGCAAAGCTCAATTGACAGTTTATCAATAACTTCAAATGTTAAGCGTTGTGGCAACGTCAGTCTTGTATTTGTCATGGTAAACAGATTTTTGTAATTTTTGGCCTAATAACTTAAAGAGCAGAGTAATTTTCAAACTCAATTTACTCTAAAACCATTGGAAATATCGATTTGGACAAAGATAATATTTTTTACGTAAAATTGTTAAGAGTTTATAAATCTGTAGAGAAATTTGTAAAAAAATGAAATAAAAAAAATTACGGGCCGAAAACCCCCTTCACCAACCTAAATGGGCGCATATGATTTGCATGTCGAAAAACGGAGTAGCCTATGTTATTTAACGTAAAAAGTTATGTAAGACCAATAAATTTTTTTCCATTTATTTGCGACTGTTTTGTCAATAACAGAAAAAAAAACAGTTTTGTTTGAGCCCTTTTAAGGGCATATAACTGCCTAAGGGTGCGTTTTAGGGCACATGTTAATAGGAACTTTTTGGCTTATTTTAATGAGTTATAAACGTAGTAGAAGTTTGGTATCCTATTTTAGAAACACCCTGTATAATGTCTGTCCATAGAAAGACTTTTTCTGGTTAAATATTTCGTACAAACTCAAAATTTTCATTACTTTTCTCGGTTTCACGGCATTTTAGAGCTCTTGTCCCATGTCATCATCACTTTACCTTGAACTGCGTATCTCATCAATCAGCATAAATGATCTACGCTTCAATTATGAGTAAGCATTTTATTGCTATTATTATTGTTTAATGATCGCTAAGTTAATATTAAGTGTCTATAAACAGGCATTAAGGGATATTAAGTAAACTCTAAATATGTAAAGTCTGCAGGAGATACTCGAAAGAACCTAAAGTGCCTAATGCAGTATTGAATTATTATAAATTAACTTTCTTATAACAAACAACATTTTTTTAAAGAATTCGAACAGTCCGTTTTATAATGTTTTCGCTTAGATTTGAGGGAATATACAATGTGATATAAAATAACATGTATATTTCATGAGGTGGTTGCTATGGGGATTTTATGAGGATTAAAATGCTTAGTTGTCAACTTGCATATACAGGGTGTCCCACTAAGGGCGGCGAGGTACGATATTAGGGAAAGTATAAGCCCTAGAACTTCGGGAAAAAATTTTGATTAATAAATCAACCAACAGAAATCGCAGGAAATAGTTTTCAAGTTCGTAACTCGGTCTCAAGGCGGCGCAATCTACATACCAAAACATAGAGTTGAATTTTTCTCAGAAATTTCCTATTAACTCCCAGGTATATTAAATAGTACAATTATAGATAGCCGGATTCATTGCACATAACTTTTGTTACTGACATTTTGTTCTATCTCTCGACGAGAAGGGTGGGGAAGCTCCTAATGAGACAATAATCAAATGGATTGACAATAATGAATAAAATTAATAATAAAGCTTAAAAAAATAAAGTTGGTTCATTTTCTGTAACAAACCTTGTATAGTATTTATGTAATGCAATTTACGACTTGTTGAATTGCAGCAGAAGTTTTGAATTTAATAGTTGGAATGTATTATAAACATCAAATGAGTTGTAAGAATAGTGTAATTCGACAAAGGTTTTGTTAGTAATAAAACAATTTTCATTAACTACCTATGGATGTTACGTAATATATATTTTATGGATAAAAGGTGGAAAAAAACGCAGTAAAACAATGCAATTTGCAAAACATGAGCTGTAACTATCTTGTATCTAAAAATATGTATACCTGATAGCGAAGCTTTATGTAGAAATAAACATAGGTACATGGGTGATTCCATTTTAACAGTGACTATTAATGTCCTGTGCTGTTTGCTCTAACTGGTCATACATTAACAATGTATTTATAAAATTTTTGTATGAATACGATTCTCATCAACATATTTCATCACTTTTTTTGTGTAATATAACTTGCAGTCCAGAGAAAACCTACAGTATATCTGTCAAATATCAGTACCGTGTCATGTCAGTGTCTTAGAATTTATCTATACATTCATTATTTTCCTTGTCGCAATAAATGATTTAAACTAATTTACCTATAAATCTTAATGTATATAATCGACAAAAACTGACAATTTTTTTTTCAATGTATATACTTTAACATTGAATTCTAGCTTAGTAACTTTTGTCTTTAGATTTAAGCAAATTTTTAAATTTGGATTCGTCTGACTCGCGCGCCATCTACCTCAAGATTTATGAAACAACTCGTTAGCCATATTGAAAGTACTTCACGTGAGCAATGCTTACAAACATTACGTTGATGGAATAGTGTAACAAATTTGTGTCATTTTAAAAGTCAATTTTCAAAAAGGTAAGTCATAAATTTACTTGTCAGTACCATGGTATTGGTATACTTGATTAACTATTGAATTTTTTTTGTATAAGTAATGAATTTTTGTACTTCTTACTAACCTAAACTATACGGTAATTGGGTATTATCAAATTCATAACCAAATAATTATAGTTGCTATTTAAATTTAAAATGTCAGTACCGTGGCTGTTAGTACCATGCAAAAAAAGTATAAAAATCGCCAAAGTTTACTAAAACTCTGAAATGTCGTCAAAAAGATGTTGCTAGCGATAATCCAACAAAAATTCAGACGGTACCACTAAGTAGAAGCTCAAGAATTCAAAAAATGTTATGATAAAAACCAAAAACTACGTTTAAATTAATTTATTTTTCGTAAAATGTGTTAAATTTCAGTTAATTAATATTTTATATACTTTATAATTTATAATGTACTATTATTTGGTATAAATGAGTTACTATTTATTATTATAGTGTTAAATAATTAGTACAAAAGAGTTTAAAAGTGTTAAAATACAATTCATAAATAAATTTGATAATTTTTCTGAAGAATATGTATTAAATTTATTTCATGTCAGTACCGTGGACGAATTTGATTCTCATTCTCGATATTTTAAAGTTGTAGTAAAGTCCTCTCGGATTTTTATTTTTGCAGTAAAATAGAGTAATAATATGTATATAAAAATAGAAAAATAGAAAATAAAAAGATTTTTAATCAAGAAAGTAACAGTTAGAACAGAATCACCCACATGTCAAGTCATTACAAAATTATTTAAATGTAAATTGAATTATGATAATATGTAACTACTTACAAAAAACCATTTGAGAAGAAGCCGCTTCATCAGATCCGTTGCTGCCTAAAGTGGAATTAAAAATTTGTGCGATTATTACACGCTTAATTTTTTTTTATTCATAAATCCACGTTCTTGTGTTTATTTCGAATTTCTTCCACTGCTGTTTCATTTACTTTCTCGTTTTTAAAGACAGGGAGCTTCGTATACCTCTAAATCTTCAAAACAAAACTAAAACAGTTTTAAATGCTCCCAGGATTTTATTTTACATTTATGCTCTCTTTCGTCAAAGATTACAGAGGTAAACAGAAAAGTTAATAATACAGTATATTCTTTGATATCCTGTTCTGCCGCCCGTTGATATAAACTATATTTAGACAGTAATAAACAATTATTGGTGTTAGATAACCAGGAACATAAAAATTTGGGCCTATTTAAATATTACAACTACAGTTTCATTTTTATTCATAATTGTTAGTTTTAACAGTAAATTAAACTTGTATTTGTTACGGATCAACTAAGTCAAGTTTATTTTGCGTAAAAAATGTCGCCTGTTGTTCAAACGTATCAGCTCCAAAGATGAGTTGTGCGACAAAGGAACCACGTATTGTACATTCATAATTTTTTGTGCAACAGATTAACTAGGAAATAGAAATTGCCACTTATTTTGCAATATTTTCTATGTTTTGAGCCATGTTTTACAGATCTATAACATTACATTACGACATTTTTTTTTCAATAGGATGTTCTATATTTTGTAGTATAAATAGCCCTTCTAAAAACGAATTTAGCGATATAAAGTTATACCTACTTTTTTGTCACAATCAGAACAATAATTTAGTACTACTTTTTATTTTATTACAGCAAATGTTCAAAGTGACCCCCATTAACCATTCCACGATGTCCAAATCGGTGTTCAAAGTTATCAATTACATTTTGAATAACATTTGGTGTTATGTCTCGAACCTCTTCTTTGATATTATTTTTCAATCCTTCGATAGAAGGGCTATCTCTTTATACTATGTATAAAATATAGAGCGTCCTATTAAAAAAATGTCGGTAATGTTATAGGTCTGTCAAACATGGCTCAAAAAGAGCGAAAATATTACAGAAAAGTAATAATTTCTATTCACTAATTGACCTGTTTCAGCGATTTTTTCAAATTTCAACTGGAAAAAAATATGAATTTTGTTCTTAGTCCAGTTACTCAGGGTTTTTACCTCCGAATTTTTTATAACTGAACCGATTGACGTGAAATTTTGACTGAATGTGGGGAATGCCACAAGGAACAAAACTTATATAGTGCCGAAGTGTGCTTTTGCCCTGGGGGTGGTTCCCACCCCTTCTTGAGGGTGGAAATTTTTACGCCCTAACCTAACCCAATTTTAAGTAACAAATGTTATATAAAGTTTTTTGGATAATCCAATACTTTCCGAGTAATTCGTCATTGAAAATGTGGATTTTTTACTGAAAAAGTGCTTGTTTTCGGACAGTTTTTTGCAAATAACTCTGAAACCATTGAATTTAACGAAAAAGTTGTAATGAAGAAAAAGAAAGGTAATAAGAAAACAAATCTAATGGCATGTTTTGTTTCTTTCTAATTGCAATATAAATCGAGTTATGGATTTTGAAACACTATTATATGTTACCTAAAAACTAAATTGGAACCAGTTAACGTTAAATAACGCCAAAACCATAAATACTAGGAAAAAACTATTTGAACCTTTTTTAAAGTACTTTGAAAAAGTTTTAAAATGACCTATTTTAAAAGTCTTTAGAATCAAAATTAACGGAAATATGATTGAAACGACATGATAGTCTCATTTTTTTTTTAAGAAAAAATTAATAAACAAATCAGTGCCTTTGGCGACATAATTAAAATTAAATGCAATCCATTTACAGATCTCTTCATTTATGTTCTAAGAATATGTTCTGAGTCTTTGGTTCACTTACAAAGCATGATTTCGAAAAAAAAAATTTTTGAAAATGTTAATTTTTCAAATTTTTGAAAAAAAATCGATTTTTACGCTGTAACTTAAAAATTAAAGGGTGTACGAAAAAAATACAAGAGTAAAAAAATTTAGCTTTATTTTTGCTGAAGATTTTGCTTTTTTTATTCCTCTAAAATTAATATTAATCGAAATATCGCCATTTTAAGTTATCATATGAATGAGAGAACCACCCATTTCGAGCCCTTTAAACCCTTCAAACTTAAAAATGAAGGACTTAAAAAAGATCAACTCAACAGTTCACCTAGCCCTTACAATTCCCAATTTCCCTGCAAAATGAGCCTTTATGCGATTAAAAATCTTAAAAAGTAAGAAAGTTATCGTCAAAAAAATAAACACGTGTATAGGTGATAATTTTAGGAAAATTTAGGTCAAACAATAATTTTGAAGCATTTAGATCTTTTTTGTATATATATCTACGTATTTAGTATGTGTATATTCGAATAAACCAGTACTATGTTATAATACACACTATACTACACACTCGCATAAATTATTTTATAAGGGAATAAATGTTTATTTAATACGAATGCACATTTAAAATATTTCTACTCTTTCTACTGTTTCTTTTTCATTTTATTTTCGAAAGAAGGGATATTTTTCAAGGGTTGAAAAGTTGCAATCGATAAAAAAGATTTTAATTTATCAATTTTAATTTGATAAAAATGCATGATTAAAATGTTGAAAGTTGAAAAAAAAATTATATTATTTTCATTCAAAGGGGTGATTTTTAAAGGTTTTTCCGGGTTGAAAATTTGGGATACATTAAGTTTCATGTTAGGTAGCACATAAAATTACTCATACTGCATAAATAAAAAAGATTTGATTACATAAAATGCTTAAATTTATATTTTTTCTTTTTTTCCAATAAGGGCTGGTTTTCACCCCTTAAGAACAAAAAGTACACCTAGCGCATATATAAGTTTTGAAGTGGGGGGTAAGATGAGCCTAATTCTAAATTTTGAGAAAAATCTATGCAGATTCGGAGGTATTACTATATTTTCAGCTACAGTAACTGGAATATCTATCATTTTGGGAGACAGTGTATATTGCAGATGTAATTTACGCCTGATTCTTCAACTCAAAACTGTTGTTAAATAATTAAAACCATCATTGTACAAGCGTTATCCTGCTATAGCGATTAATTAAATAAAACAGATAATTTTCTTATTAGCAAACTGTAAATCAATTAAGTTAATCGTTTAATATTGTTATACTTAACTACAGGTAATATAGTGGGGCTTAGATATTGATGAATATATAAGCTTTGTGAATATCAATCAAATATCAATCAATATACATATATACTTGTGGTATAGTCTCGAGTGTATTTAATTACCGTGTCTGGAATGCCGCTTTAATTGTCCATTGTATACGAATAAATTAATAAAAATTGACTAGAAATATATTATTCGTACGAATCCTGATCCCTTTTTATTGTTTTTGTTAATTTGATTGGGGT
Organism: Anoplophora glabripennis; assembly: GCF_000390285.2. Taxonomy (NCBI): domain Eukaryota; kingdom Metazoa; phylum Arthropoda; class Insecta; order Coleoptera; family Cerambycidae; genus Anoplophora; species Anoplophora glabripennis. Next base: position 121,064 of record NW_019416260.1, on the reverse strand, counting down.
GGCTGTGGATTAACGGGCTTAAAACAGTCGACGTCGGCGTAATTCAATTGTTTAATCCTTTTGTTCACGGCCAGTACGAGTGGGTTAAAATAAATGTTTAGGTACATGGTAGTACATCAAATTCCATGTTTATGGTGGATTTTGCTTATTTACCGAAAATATTCAAAAAACGAGTGAGGTAGGTAAAGATTTTCCAAAAAAGTGGTGAAAATCACACCTCGTTGACTGACGAGTTTAAGAGATACAGGGTGATTTATGTATACTTTGTCAAGAAGTTTGATAAAAACTTGAAAGGATATCCAGCACCGATTCAGTTGCCACCACGATCGCCTGATCTGTACCCATTGGAATACTTATTGTAGGGAAGAATTAAAGACCTCAGCTATAAAGCAGGGGTTGTAGCAAGCACCCTATAATACTACCACCCTATAATAGTGTGCGCAACATAAAATTGGGTGTAAATAATGTTAAAAACGATGTAGAATTTGTCTATAGAATGGAGCACAACTGGTATTCGCTTGTAAAACATTTTTTGTTAATACATATATAGGTATTTATTTTGTAAATATTAAAATTACGTTACGTTGTATTGATTTAATTGTGGTTTTCTTCATAGCAAACATTTCCTACTATTTATATTTCGCGGTAAATTCGAATCAGACGTTAAAATTATATAAAACAATTATTGAATTATGAATAAATTATTTTCATTGTTTAGTTTAATGTATTAAAGTTTTTATGGCAAATACCATCCGTATAATGGAAGGGAAATTTTATGCAGGTTTCAAAAATTGAAAAATATAAGGGATACCTCTAAAAGAAAGATATAAGTTTGGATTAAAACTTAAATCTACACCACTGGATTTTATGTAAAAAACTGTGTAAGAAACCTCTTTATAAAAATTTAAAAAATTTACAAACTAAAAAGTTATAATAGGGACATATAAGAAATTGGCCAAAATTGAAAATCCCCCTGTAGCTCAACGCCCGATGTGTTATAAATTCCTTTGTCTCATAGTCTGATTCAAATTTCAATGTGACCTACTCGTAAATAAAGGTAAAAAGTCAAGGTGAATCCGCAGAGTTAAAAAATTTGCATGTCACCAATATCTTTAAGTTGTACCCGAGTTGCATCCTTTCCAAAATAACTGAGGCTGTTATTCCATTGAAATGTCGACTAGTGTATAGGATGACACGTATTGCCAAATACAGTAAAATACATAAATAAGTTCCTTCATAATTCAGTTTGGTTTCATAATAATATTTCGCACATTTTTGTAATTTATACTTTGTCGAAATCTTACTACTCTCTAAAGGATTATACATGCAAAGAAGTTTTTAATTTATTTTAGAGCTACTAAACTAATTTCAATGAATTCAAACAATTTTTTGGTAAAAGTCTTGTCAAGTGAAGTCAAATGTTCTTTAGTAAAGAGTCCCACAAAAGAAAATCATATTTTTTACAGAGTATGGGATACCACCCTCTATTTTGACCCACTGAAGACAATGACGCCATCCGAAATGCTCCATCACGTTAAGATTTTTCCCTAACCTCAAAAAATAGCTAAAAATCAATGGAAATCTGCAGTTTTTGTTAAAATAGTTAAGATTTTGAAATTAAAGTATCTATCTTTTTGTGTACGTCTTGCGGTACTGTATTTCTGATATGCGTCTAAATATTCGCTTACAATAAAGCATCATTTTTTCTTCGTTTTTGCAGTTGGCAGAGTGATCAGCAATCTATTTCCCATATCTTCAATATCTCCAATTTTTATTTGAAGAAATCCATCACATCGACACACTCCATCAGATATGTCAAAAATTTTGCCACCTAATAATGGTCAGTATTCTTCGTTTACAAAAATATTTTGTTTATAATATCCTTTGTACTTAAATACATATCATTAGAAATGTTTTAATTTATTCATTTTCTAAAACACGTGACTATTTAGCACGATATCCATCCGTTTGCCATTTCAAAAATACTTTTAATTTTAGATACTTTCCAATGTCGATATTGTTGTAGACATTCAAAGTAGTTCTGAGCATCGCATATATTGACCATAATGAAAAAGATTTCATACTTTTACTTAATTCAGAAAAATATACCAATAGTACATTTTCTGAAAAAGATGTTATTCTCAGCCCTCTAATCAATAAATTTGTTATATGTTTGCTGATATATCTTCTTCGATTTTTCTGGTAATAAATTACACTCTATTTGCTTCGCTGATTCAATCATTTCTGGCGGAGTTAATGTGAATTCTTCCATCTCGAATACTAAACAGTTATTTTTATGGATTTAAATAGAAACAATATAGCGATTACTGCGTATCTAAGTGCCTTGGCTGCTCGGCTGCGCCTCGTCATTAAATCTTGTACTGCCTAGTTCAACAAATAAACAACTTTTAACTATTATTTTTACCCTATTCTTTTAACTATATTCACAAAAAATGAGGTTTCCACCGATTTTCAGCTATTTTTTGAGGTTTTGAGCATTTCTGATGGCTCTATCGTCTTCAGCGGGTCAAAATACAAACGGTATCATACACAATTTTTTTTGTGGGCCAGTGTAATCAACATCATTTGATTTCATAGTAAGGTTTTTAAGAAAACATTTTTTGAATTTATTTTTGTTATTTATTTAATTTAATGCTTTTACAATATAGTAAAAATACGAGAACTAATAATAAAATAAACAGTAAAAAACATCAAAGAGATATAGGGATTTATTAAGGAATAAAGGTATTTTAACTATTTCCTTGGGAGATAATTCTGTCTACCATTAATTACCGAGTTCCTGATTAATAATTCAAAACGATTTTATTCAGTTTCAAATGCGTAGTTTTTTTTTAATAAACCATTGTTAGTTACGCTTAACTTAACTCAAATTTATGTGGTAAATCCAAACCGCAATACATTGCAAACAAATTCAGTGACATAAACTCATACAGAAATATACATAGATATCACGAAACAAAGGAAATAAATCTCAGGAAAATTATTTTTTCGAAAAACGCCGAATTGTCGATCTTTGATCGAAGGGAGACATCTTTTCACACAAATTAAATAGTCATAATTGTCGTTATTGGTCCGATACTAACCCACGGACATTTTATGAAAGTCATACACAACATCCAGAAAAATTAAATCCTACCAAGTAAGCTCACGGAGTGTGTATGGATTTGTTGGACAACAACGTTGATCCAGCCTTGACAAACATTATTGAGAATAATGAGAATTATCTTGAAGACCTTAGTTGACATTCCAACAAGATGGAGCTCCTCCATACTACACCTGCCTGTTCGGCAGTATCTTGATCATAGGTTTGCGAATCAGTGGATTGGTAGAACAGGGATGCGTCATAGAATGACCTGCACGATCGCCGGATTTGTCTCCTTTGGACTTTTTCTTGTGGGGCACTAAAAGCCCACAATTTATTTCACTCCAAGATCTACGCCAACGCATTGTCAACGAATGCTGTCAAGTTACTCCATATACGTGTGTGAATGCTTTTTAGAAAACTTATATTACTGTATGGAGACATGTAGTAATTTGCAAATAAATTTGTAAAAAGTAGGGTTTTTTATTAACCTTCATCTCCGAAACTAATTTTTCAAATTCAAAAAATAAAACACAGTTGTGTACAGGATTAAGAGCTCATTCTTCAACTGGGCAACTGGACCTGTATATGGGTGTGGCTAAATAAATGTGAGAACAAGTTTTTCAAATATTTCAATACCGAGTTGCTGCGTCAGCGACTGAACCTGGTACATACTCCCAACCTCTTGATTCTTCAATTAAGATCGGAAATACTATAACACGAAATTTATGTAAAAAGATGCCCCCCTTCGATCTCGGCATTTTTTGGAAAAATAATTTTCCTGGCAATTATTCGCTCTGTTTCGTTTTCAAGAGCCCACCCTGTATATAGTGCAGCATTAAAAAATCCAAATGTGTTTACAATTATACATTTTTCATCCTATTACAGCGATCAGATCCCATTACTCTACGCTGTTATGTCCGTATGTATAAAGAGTTATGCGAGCGGGCTTTATTCGGATTTTTTACAGTGTACTGAACCGAATGCGACGGGAAAGTATAATGGCCGGCAAGAAAATAATTACTTTAATTACAGGGGTAATGCTTTTGCCGTAAAGAAGAAAATTAAAGGCATCCCGACATAAAAAGTACTTGCCGAAAGCAGATCAATATGTCAAGCATTCGGTCTTGTCGGAAGACGCGATTGCATCGACATCACCTGATGCTTATATGAAAGGTGATAGGTTTTTTTATTCGTAAAAGGACGGACTTGATTAACTACTCGGTTTGAGGTTACTACGTTATTTTGCAGTCGACCGCCAAATATTTCAAAAGTTGAGGAAATTTCACCAATAAATATTGTGGAAAATTACACATTATACAAAAAGGAGACTGCGGAAACTTCTCTTAGGTGCTCCGCATTTCTTATAATAGAACTAAGAGTTTTATATTAGCATTAGATAGAATATAATTCATGTCAAGAGTAAAAGTTAATTTCGTATAAAAAATTAGACCCAAATCTTTAAATTTCCTATATTATACTCGTAAACAATAGGCTTAATTTGTCTTGTGTATGTCACAATACAACATTTTGTGTTCATTCGCAGTGGTTATTATTTTGACACCATCCATTTACTCTTGACAGATCTATTTCAAGTAAAATACATTTATCAACAGATGTAACAGAGATAAACAGCTTGAAGTCATCTGTATATAAGAGAATATTAGGTAAAAGATCACAAATGTCATTGATGAGCGTATTGGATAATAACGGGCCAAGCACTGAGCCCTGAGGTACTTCCTAAGTACCTAAGTTACTTACCTAACATAAAACAAATGCTAGTAAATAAAATTCAAACGCAGTAAATATTATTGCACCACCATAATTTAAATATACACGACATTCTTTTCTTCGGTTTTTTTACCTGCTTTACTTCTTTTATTTTACACATATTATTGCATGCTAATAACTATGGTTTCTTGAAATCCCCAGGTGAACCAATAAAGATCACTAAAGGTCAGGATTCTAAAAATAATATCCATATATAAAAATTCTGATAAATTGTCATCGATTTCTTTCTCTGTCATACTGAGTTAGCAATAAATCTTGAAGTCTTCAAGGAATTGGACCCTATCTTTATTCGAACATAAATCTAGACGGTCACCGATATGAATTTATTACTCAATTTGGCCCAAGAATTTTAAATCGTTAAAATATGTGCGTAGATGGAGGATTTAGAGAATAAAATTCGGTGTGAGCAAAGTGCACAATTTGTTCGTTAAAAATATTGTACTATGAAAATAATGAATGCCGTTATTCTTCAGATACGGAAGATTTAGCTATTTGTATGTTTATCTACCGATATCTTCTGAGTGTGGGTAATATATAACCTATAAAGTAAGTCGTATATTAATTTTTTATGTTATTTAATGCCTAGTGGCAAAGCTGTAGCCCGCAGAGTAGTTATAACTCACGATATTGTTAATTAAAAAGTTTATTACGCTTCAAACTGTAGTCTAAAGTGTCAGGAAATTAAGAATTATTGCGCGGAACTTAGATTGTCGTTTGTACTTGAAACTAACCGAGAAACAACAACCGATTCTCTAAACAGCGCAAAAGGTTGTTCAAAGACTGCGAGACATCGATAGAATGAACTCAGTGTAAGGAGGCCAAAATCAATTAACCTTGTCGAGGAAAACCTGAGCCGCAGTACCCGCAATATCGCACGTGAAACGAACGTTTCTAATATTACTGTGAGACGTGAGTTACGAAGTAATAAATACGCGTCTTGTTTTACTAGATAACGTTCCGTTTTATACACAAACATGTTTTCATGCACGATGGTACCCCTCTGTATGTTTTTCTAATGTTTGTAACTCTTTACAGATGTGTTTTCCTCATAAATCTAGATCTTACACAATGGACCTGTGCATTGGCCAACGCAAAGTCCCGATATGAACCCACTAGAGAGTAAAAGTTTCGAATGGCAAACAACGTAGCGACGCGATGTCGTTGAAATTGGTACGTGCATTCTACACAACAGGACCGGTTTCAAAATTTTCTGTGTTTTTAATTTGACAATTTTCGTATGCCGAAAATGTGAGAGTTTGGACTAATGTTTCTCGATGAAATTTTTCTATTTTCACGTTCTCCATCACCCCTTTAGAGGAACGCACAGACTCACCTTGTGTATAATTTCAGTTTCATGAAAACGACCCTGTTGAGTAATATTTTGACGGTAAAAAATGTAACGTTTTATCAGAAAGGACGATATTTGCATATCCTGAACTGATTTTCAAGCTAAAATTACAAAATAATTAATACAAAGAAAAAGGTCGCTTGTAAAAACCGTGATCTATATAAACTTTATCATTATATTACCCCTTTATGAGCTGTTCCCACAATTGTTATTTTGTAATTGTGGCTATTATCACGCGAGTTTCGACATATGCAGAAGAGTGTTATCTACGTTATGTTTGACGACAAAGAAATCGGATCAATCTGGTTTCAATGAAGGATAAATATAGAATTCAACATAATTATAGTTATTGTAAAAATTTGTTCAAATATAAAGTTATATAGCCTGTAATAATTGCTTATTTCGTCGGTAGACTATCTTAAAGTATCTTACAGCCTATGACGTAGATATGATTCCTTATTCCTTATATATGGCGTTACTGAAATAACTGATTTCATTCAAAGGGAGACATGAACATAAACAACTTTCTATTAAGCCACTTGCATTTCAGAAAATTGAACGAGAATTATTACGCGAAACATAGACCGAGTCTGCATCGCCTCTTATATTCAAGAATAAAAGATGGTCAAATCAAGGAAACAGATAGCAATTTCAAGGACGTCGCCGTTTCTGTCTACGACCTTAATACGTTCTGTCGATTCTACCGATGCTCCGCAGTCTTTGAATAGCGTTTTGGACTGTTTTGTTATTCTTTCTTCTGTCTTTGGAGCAAATGATTCACGTGGTCACGTACAAACAAGTCATATTTAAATCATATTCGCACTCCCCGTACATTAATACCATATCGGCTAATTTCTGATTTGTATGAGGCATTTGGCAATAAAATTCAATCTACAGCCGACGAGAGCAAGCAGGCTATGTCCACGCCCACGCCGTGCAAATAACCACACTGAACTTGACCTAGTTACTGCATTGTAAACAGTCGATCGGTTGATAAAGTGGGACGACGCAGGGTTTGTCTAAATTTCGCGTAACAATTCTTTATCAATTTGTGGAAACACGTGATTTTTTGGTCCAAGAAACAGATTAATAAACCTAAACGATATGAGTCAAGGTTATCAACATATTAGATTAGTGCCCCCAAATCATCAGACGTCACATTTTTTGACAGTCATCTCACTCTCTTCTTTAATGAGATGGCTCCACTGTAAAATTAATGCTTTATTTTTTCGTCGCAAGAATATTTGTACAGAATACTTACGTCCTTGAAAATAATTAACCATTTTTTCCTCGCTACAGCATGATTGTTGCTAAGGTCAGTTCTTTGTGAAGATATATGTATTACCTATCTAAATTGGTGGGTATGGGGATATAAAACGATTAAAAGATTTATTGTGGGTTTTGTTCAAGATATGTTGGAAATTTTACAAACGTGTTTGTCTTAGATAGACAGAACCGTGTTTTATTATTTTTACATAGCAATAAATTAGCAGGGTGATCGATCACAGTAATTTTCAAAGGAAATTGAAAACAAGCGAAATAAATTACAGTGTACGAGTCGGCGTTGACTTTGAAATGGAAAATGTGTCATTGTTTCGCTGTTTCTTTGAATCTGATCTAGATATGTGTATTAAAATGTGTTATATCGTGAGATATACATGAAAAACAAGTTACTGTAAGGGTTTTTTCGCATACTATTCTACTTCCCTTATCTTTTTTACTTTTATACTACGTATATTTGTTTGACGAACACCCTATAAACTTGGATAAGCTCTTCCTTAACATCCCAGTGATAGGTTTGATATATTTATCTCTATTAATAAGAAAGATATGACCAAAAGAGTCAAAAGAAAGAGCTTTATCCAAATAATTGTTCTATCAGAGAAATATATCAGTTTGCCTTGTATCTTCAAAATGCAACGTTCAATTGTTTTTCCACGTACAGTTTTGAAATCACAAGGAAATTTTGTACAACTTTGGCCTATACATTGTTTTATGCGAATAACCTAATACCTACATTCATTAATGTTCTAGAGATTAAATTAATAGATGGCTGGACAACTTCTCGACTGGTTGCCACGTCATCGGTTGGGGCATCATGGCGTTTCGAGAGACCTAGCGCTAATTTACGAAACGAATTTTATTTCAATGTCAAGGGTGACACAGATCAATATTTATTGTCTTATGGAAGATAAGTTCTAGCAGCAGACAGTAATACATCACGGGTACTTATAATTTACGACTAAAATACAAATGACTGGTAATTTTTTAGCGGGGAGTAGTACAGGATTATTAGATTTGACAAATGGCCCACTTCGTTTTGGGAAAAGTATTTAATTTTTAATCTAAATCCGGGTTTATAGAACATAATACATATGAGATTAGTTATAAACAATGTTGCTTTTTAGTATCCATTGCTTATCTATAGACAAAGATAAGGCGACATGTTAACGTAATCTTTTACATTTACAGAGACGCATATAATATGGAATCATCACAGTTTTATTCTGTGCGGAACTATTTTTAATGATATGACTTTGCAAGAATCTTATAGAAATAGTTCAAGTTTCACAGTAAAACCACTAGTTATGTATTTATCGTCCTGGTAATTGCTTTGACAAGATAATACCAGAATTATAAATAATAGAATAGAATAAATAATTACAGACAATATCGTAATTTTAATTAAGTATTTTAATTAATTTTAATTAATATTGACGCTGCAGTAGGTAATCTAAAATTATCTTAGGTATACAAAATAAGCATGTTATTTTACAATAATTAATCGTTAATTAACAGAAAATAGAAATACGAAATTCGATATTTACGACATTTAAAGTGTAATTTTACTCAGAAACAGAAAAACTATATATTCTTAAGAATAAATCAAAATCTAGCACTATTACGTAGTAACAACATTTTTAGGGAAAAAAGTTTTTTTTACATATTTATATGTTTCCATAGTGGCAAGTTACGAGGTACCTAAATGTGAGAAAAAAAACAACAATCAAGAAATTAATAGTTATTTATCCGCAATCACCTTACAATCGGACTTTCATCCACACATATGAACCGTATAAAGCGATACATTATCCACTAGTGGAATAAAGTAACTTTCACTAGTAGAATAATGAAAAAATAATAAACCTATAATAAATCAAATTTAATTTATTTACTTACATTTACATTTATAATAATAGACATTTCGTTGTTTGTTTTATCACATTTAACTTCCTTTCCGTTAATAACAACCCTTGTAGCATTGTTGCCATCATTTTTTGAACTAATAACATCTGCCGAAGTTTGTGAAGACTTGCACAAATTACGGATGACTTTTCTTGTAAGGAACAGCTATATTTTCCTTGGATTTTCCTTGCAATATCAAGTTTGTTAAATATAACATAACTTTCTGCTACAAAGGAGCTCTTCCATCCACCATGCCGTTTGATGGATGTAAGATCTGCACCTTTATTGGCCAATAAAATTGTTGAAGTGCGTCTCATACAATGTATATGCTTCTGTAGTTGTGATATTCAGGAATGAAGCAACTGTTGAGAGTACGAATGTGTTGATTTCGACAGGCTTAGAAGTACATTTTTGATTGATGTATCTTAAAAAGAATCTGTCTTGTATTAGGCGAATTTGGCGCAGAGAAATATATTTTCTGCATATTTCAACAGCATTCACGCAAAATCCTTCTTCTATTATTGTCAATTTTCTTGAAATGCCCGTCTTGGTGTCAGGTATTGAAACAAGAAGGTAACTGCCAACGTCCTGTATGTCACTAATTTTCAAATTTGTCAATTTGCAGCATCGACAGGCACCAGAAACCCCCATTTTTAGTGCAACTTAAAATAATTCAAAGTTCACTATATACCTAACAACATGTAAAATGTAAAGATACAACGAAATTGCAGAAATAGCCCTGACCAAATTTTCGAACCATTTGTGGTATTTGAATGTAAAGTTGGTGGGATTATCGTTTTTTGATTCCACCATTACAGACGATGAAAAGTTGTTAATGGCTAATAAATTGCTTAGTAGCACAGATGAACCATCAGAGCACGCTAGGGTTGTAAATCCAAAAGTTAGGAAAGAAAAATTAAAAGAGGTACCAAAGAAACGTTTACATTCTTTGACCGATTTAATATAAAAACAGATTTCCTAAGACAACATCCAAACACCTGGCCTCAAAATAATGACTTCCAAGAAGGATTAAAAATTGTCAAAACATTAAAAGTAGTTAATGATATGGCTGAGCGTAGTGATAAATTAATAACCGACTTTAACGACCTTCTGACAAAAGATGAAGACCAAAAGCAATATGTCCTGCAAGTTGTAAGCAAATGCCGAGCATTATTTCCTGACATTTCAAAAACTACTTTAACAAAAGCTCTAGAATAGATTAGATAACTATGTAAAATTATCAACTCATGTAGGTACTACGTCTGTATCTTTTCTATGTCTGTTTTGTATGTATTATAGACCTGATTTTTATATTTTAAAATAAAAAATGTCATTAGACTTATCAGTATTACTTGTTTTTTTATTATATTTCTACTTTAAACTCAAAAATATACCAAAAAAAGCAAAATTTATCACTTAATAACAAAATATACGAAGTATGCTCCTAGTGGTACCAGGTCACGTTTTTGGGGCTAAAAGCTGTTGTAACTCGGTTTGACTTAAAATAACAACAATTATGTATAGAATGTAAATTTTGAAGAACAACATTAGCTTTCTTTTGAGATATTAAGCGTGTTTCTATTATTTACCGTTCTGGAGTTATGGCTCCATATGTCAGCTTTTTGGCCAAAAATTTGGATTTTTTTTTCAAACTTTGAGCAACGAACGGCACGGGTTAACGTCGTTTAATTGAGCTCAAATTTCGACTATCTCAATATCTGGAAAGGGGAATCATTTTGTGGGGTCCATACGAACAAGATTCCGAATTTTTTTTCCCCCCTCTATGAGATCCGGTCACCTAGTATACATACTTAGTTCTTTAGGTTGTTATGCCGTAGCACTTCCTTAGCCTTAGCTAGGAATCTTTGACCTGCCCTTGTTGTTCTCGGGCTAAGATGTGTGGGGCGAACCCTTTGTCAAAACCAGCTAGACTCACTATAATGTTGATATTAATTAATTAGATAGAGGTAATATATTTTGAAATGTAACAGTACAATTTAAAAAGTAACAATATTCCGTAAAAAATTACCTGCTTAAACCATTGCAAATATATAAAAAGTGTATGTAAATTTCTACAATTTTTATCAGTGTTGTTATAAAGAAGGAAAATTTTTCCCAATAATCGTTTTGTGTATTCCTGAATTTGGTTAACAAAAAAACAGATCGAAAATATTGGAATTCTCTTTTTTTTTGTGTGCAAATAATTAGAAATACTCTAGATGTTTCGCGTCATGTTCTAGCCAACTTCAAGGTCAAAAATCGATAAATCTTTTAAAGCACCGACTTTTTATTTCGCAACTTACTACTTACATTGCAGTTAAATTCATTTATCATTAAATCTGCATCGACAATCAACCAAAAATCCCTGACGCGTTATCTGCTGACCTCAGACTAATCTTTGCGTCATTCTCCCAGCCCATATTGCGCCGATCTTCACCAATATTTAATTACAGCTTAATTGGACCGTTTATATAACGTTGTAAATTACAAAAGGTACGCTAGTAACCTATTATCAACGAATCTGAACCAGTTATTGCCACGAAAAAGATTCTTTTGTTGTCGCTGATTATTTTTTTAGTTCATCGCAAGCGCTAGGCGTAGGTTTATTGGCAATATTGAGCGATAAGTCTGATAAGAAGCGCTATTTTCGTGTTGGTAATACCGAGAGAGATTGGGAAGGTATTTATAGTGGGAATTGGTGCAATAAACTACGCCTAACGAGCAAAAATTTGAAACATGTTATAGATTTTATTGTTCTCCGTTCTAGGGTGTACCGCAAAAATATAAAAAATAACACAAAGGTGAGAATATAATTGTAAAATCGAACAGGAAAAAAGAGAAAAATAAACACTAGCTTTTCTTGGAAGTCTCTACTGCAATAAAAAGATAATTTTAATTATAAGTTTCTGGTAAATAGTAGTATAAATAGTGTAATGATTTGATAGCACAGGATTTTTGTATTAAATGAGATAAATAAAAAATTAGCTAAATCATATTTTGTTTTACTAGGAATAAATAATTGTAAGATTTATATTTTGTAACCAAAAATAACTCCAACAAAATCATTTCTCACAAATCTTCACACCAATCTGAGACTCACTCGTATTCGCTTTTCACTTTTCATTTATTTTAACAATAATACTAACAAAATCACAACACTTCGTAAACTCTAACTTTTCTAAAATTAACAATTTAGCTACTACGCCCTATCTCCCTATAAGTATACAGAGCTTATCAACAATCCAACTTCTGTTCTTCAATTTTCTAGCATGCTTTTCCTTTGCCTTGAACTCCTGCCACTTCTTGTTTTTCTTCAGGTCTTTAGGTCCCCAGCTGTCGTGCAAGAACAGAGACTTGACAGCCTAAAAATCGAAACAAGTAGAATGAAATAGTCGCGTTGAATATCACTAAAACCAACATATTTTCTCGTAGTATCATACCTGATTGCAACCTTCTGCCTCCCGCCGCTTCAGTACCTCAACCAGGAACCATACTAGTGGTTGTATGACTCCTACGCCCAATAAGACCCACCCCCAAACTGAAAAAAAGCACTTTGTTACACGATTTCCTCAAGACGGTCTTTGGTTTGCTTCAGTTGTAAACAAGAACATTTTGGTTGCTTTGAGTATTTGAGGATGACTTACCGATTATGTATGAAGGATACGACTGTCCTTCATAAGTCAGTTCTTCTAGAGTCACCACAAAGTAAACGAATACCACTAGTAAAGCCATTGGAATGACGATGCACCAGCATATTCTCCAGTAGATCCCTGGTTTCCTCTTCAGCATATACTCTATGTCCAAACAAATTTCTTCCAGTCCTGGAACACGACGCTGTGAAACGATTTCAAAAACACTTAAAACACTTGATCTTACCGTACCACCACATTATTGACACTATTTCAACGATCGTCAAAACGAAGAAGATGAAGGTTCCCCCGAAGAAGTCTACCATTGTGAAGATCCATTGCCCTCCCTAGAAAAATGATCAGTAGTGTTTTATCACAAACTTAAAATACAGCAGTAAATGAACATCCAGCTTTGTAGTTATCTGTGACTTACCGGTGTTATGTAGACAAGTCCAATCAGAAACCCTGCGATCGCTGTTGCTAGAGAGACGTGCCATATCCTTAAATGAGGAAAGGAATCCATAACTACGGTAAAAGCGCATCCTTTCATTGCCACCAAGCTGCCCACGCCTAGTACAAAGAGCATGAAGAAAAATAGTAACGCGAAGAGCTGCAACAAAATCATAGTAGTCACAAAATGTATAAGAATTAATTGAACATTGAGTGAGTGCTATTGGCAACTCCCAATAGCTGACCAAATTTGAATAGATTTTAATTCGATTTATACATTTCTCATGCAATTAAGACGAAACGTTAATAGTGACTCTTGCAACTGTGTTAAAGGGGATATTTTAAATAATTTTAGAACGTAACTACGTTATAGATAGTTTAATAAAAACAGTCTCTGTATCTAGAAAGTAGTAAGTAAGGTGATTATTCATATTACCCATGGTACGGCTTCAAATCTGGCGATCGCCTCCGGGTACGATATAAATGCCAATCCGGTACCACCAGACTTCACCACCTGGCTGACGTCAACGTCCATTTTATAGGCCAAGTTACCCAAAATTCCGAATATGATGAATCCCGCCAATAATGATGTGCATGTGTCTAAAGTGGTCACCACCATGGCATCTCTAATTGCAAAAAATGAGGATTTATTATTAATATAAGTTTCCAACAAACACTTTGTAAGCCATGTCATATACAGAGTGTGTGATTAGTGGAGACACGCGACTGTAAACAGAGTCGTTTATTATATGCTGTTCATGGCATTCAGTATAAAAAAATCCAGAACAGCGATTGATTGGGGATATACAACTTTTTGCAATTGATTTTTAAATTGGCATTTGGGAACAAAGTGAAAATCGCTGACAAAAAAAGGATACAATTTTTTTGACGATTGTGCAGCATTATAAATTTAAAAAAATCGTCTTTACATTTTATTCGAATTTTCACCACCAAGAACGGCGGTGATAGCATTTTTAACATTAAAGCGATGTTTCGCATTGTATTGGCTATGTCCTGTCCAAATTTTGTTCATGCAACTCTCTTGATTTCGACAATGCAATACTGTTTTCAATCACGAAAATTGAATAAGCTAGTGGGACTGCCAAAAAAATATTATTGAAGTTCTGGACCTTTTTGAAAGAGAAGCAATAATTTTAATTTTTTATGAATTAGGTCGCTGTCCTTAGCCAAAATCATCGACCTTTCAGAGTAGTTGACCTTTAACTTCGGAGTCATCGATATTTCGCTTCCCCAAACTCCAATGACTTGTTAAAATCATCGCGTATAAAACTATTTTGAAATATTCAAGCAATATTAAATAAATTAACTTGGAAAATATTAATATTGCCATAAAAGTAATTAAAAGTACATGAATAGGCCGCATAAAATTGGAGAATGCTCCATCACTCCTCCTGATACCTATAAGTAATCTATCTACAATTTACTTAGTACTGAAAAATATTAAAGATTTATCGCAGGATTAACAATACTAATCTATCTTTTTTGAATTGTTTGCATTCTACTAGTCATGTGGGGGTAAAGGTAATAATGAATTACGAATACGCTAATTGACTGATATATGGCGAAAATAAATTCAGATAAATGATAGTTATACAACTTTTTGTAACTTAATCCTAGAAAAATCTAGGAGGCTAAAAATTATTAAAAAAAAGTTACCTGTAGACATTGTGCCTAAAACTGTTATACGAGGCGTACATTGTAACTGATCCAAATCCGATGTTCAAAGAAAAAAAGCACTGCGTTACCGCGTTATACCATACCTAGGAAACAAGAGCATTATAAAAATTGGACACACGAACTGTCGTACAGTGGCAATTTCTTTATTATTCTTCTTCAAATATGCTTAATTTTGTGATCCGATAATTTGATATATCTATATAGGATTTTTTTTTAATCGAGTGGGAACCCATCAGTCTCAACACCAAAGATAATAATTTGATACTTAAAATTAAAAGAATAAAAAATTTCGTATCTGAGGTTCCTGTAGTTTCACAATACTTTTCAGCCTTAAACCTGAACCCAAAAACATAACCTCAAATTCATCAAACCTAACCTCAAAGTAATGCACTGACTAAATCTATGGGTATAATTACTAGAAAACTATATTTTTCAACATTAAAGCCATAAACTTACACCCATAAAAACTAACCTCAAACCCTTCGAAACCTAACACCAAACCCTCAAAACCCAACTTCAAATTCTAAAAACTTGAGCTGGAAGTTCATAGAATGTATATGTTCTACACCAAAGAATAAAAGCCCTTGAAAACTATTTTCTGGAACTTATTTTTTTTATTTTTGAAGCCCCTAACCTCTATTCTTAAATATCTAACCTCAAATCCAAGAAATCTGAGCTAGAAAGCCAAACGAAGGATATTTTCCAAACCAAAGAATGTAACTCCTTGAAAACTCTTCAGTTACTAGTTTTAGTTACAAATTCTTCAGTTACCAATTTGCTATTTGAAATATAAGAGCGACAGTAATCATCGTGAAGTGATCTTTACTCATGTAAAATTCTTTCTATCTAAATATCCACTTATTTTTTGTGGATCTGAGAATAAGTTTCAAGGGTTTGAGGTTAGGTTTTTATCGACATAGCATAGATTTGAAGCATCAGAAATACAAAATATTATGTGTTACATTCTTTGGTTTGGAAAATATCCTTCGTTTGACTTTCCAGCTCAGATTTCTTGAATTTGAGGTTAGATATTTAAGAATAGAGGTTAGGTTAAAAATAATTTTCAAGGACTTTTATTTTTTTGGCATGAAACATATACATTCTATGAATTTCTAGCTCAAGTTTTTAGAATTTGAAGTTGGGTTTTGAGGGTTTGGGGTTAGGTTTTGAAGGGTTTGAGGTTAGGTTTTTATGGGTGTAGGTTTATGGCTTTAGAGTTAGGAAATATAAGCTCAAAAATATATTTTTCAAGTAATTATACCCATAGATTTAGAAAAGGGTAAGTGTATTAATTTGAGGTTAGGTTTGATGAATTCGAGTTTATGTTTTTGCGTTCAGGTATAAGGTTGATAAGGATTGTGAAGCTACATGATTTTTTTCATTGTTTAATCAACCTCAATCACGAAATTTTTGGTTTTTTTATTTTTAAATACCGTTGGTGTTGAAGCTGATGGGTTCTCTCAAGATTTAAAAAATTTCTGCATAGATATATCAAATTATCGCACCAGGATCATAAAATAAAGCATATTAACTTACGCGTTCCATCGTTCAATACTTACTTTTGCGCTCAAAAGCTTCTCCCACTGAGGTTGGATAAAATACAAAATACCAGTTCCTGATCCTGCCAAAGTAACAGCTCTTATAAGCAGGGCACCTAGGATTACATAAGGGAATATGGCCAAGAAATAGGAAGCTTTACCCGAGGTTTGAACTCCTTTTGCGCACACAGCGAAGGTTAGCAACCACGCCACGAACAGACATATAGTAAGGCGCCAATCTGGAATCCCAATACCATTACTTAGATCAGATTCTTCCTTCAAAACTTCGATCCTGCAAAACAAATGGTAGATGTAACGTTAAGTAATACGTACCATGTCAATTTACCTGAACCAAAGCTCTGCCGAGCTGATGGTTCCATTGAAATTGCTCCCTCCTTCCGATTTGGAGGCGATACAAGTTAAATTTTGGAGTAGACTGTGATTGTCCCAAGCGGGGTCGCATTCTGACCAGGGTAAGTAGTTCGTGAAAGAATGCACGACATAGAACAACGTCAAGGCCATCAAGGAGCAGTAGTACGTTGCTACGCAGACCGTACCTATGAGCTGCCCATAACCAACACCTAAAGCGGGGAGATAGAGGGTTATCTGTTTATACAAACTGGGTAGGGGAAGTTCCTCGCAAAACTGTTAGGGTGTTTAAGAAATTTTGACTCTTCTGACACAGTATTTATACTTATCTTGACCTCTACCAGAATTACAACAAATCTAAGCACCATACCATGCTACTTAAGCATATGATATCAAAAACGTTTATCTGTGTTACCTTTTAGTGCCGGTGCCAAACTTTCAAACATCTTAACGTTGCCACGACTGCAGAATTGACCCAGGCACATCTCCAGGTAGTACATAGGCCTACCCAGGAATATAAGGACGATGAGGTAAGGGATCAGGAAGGCTCCTCCTCCATTTTCATAGGCCACGAAGGGAAAACGCCAGATGTTACCCAGACCAACGTTCATGGCTATGCAGGACATGAGGAATTCTATGCTGTTGCCCCACGTGGCCCTGTTTTCAATTTGGTCATCTGGTCCGCTGGCGAATTCTATGGGAGGTGTTACCTAAAAGATGAAGTGGATATAGTCTCATAACTAGCATGCATGTTAATTCTAAGCGGAACGAAAGTATAGATAGAGGATCCTCAAGATATTGTGAATACATTTGCTGCATTTTAACACTTAACAACTTTGGGTTTTGCGATGATTTGCCCCGACTGTTTCAATCTTATCTAACTGATCGCTATCAGTTTGTTCAGTATCGTGGTTTTAAATCGTACACCTTTTCTCAGACTTCCGGCGTTCCCCAGGGTTCAATACTAGGTCCGCTTCTATTCATAATTTTTATTAATGACATTGTTAATGACCTTAATGTTCGCTCGCTTCTGTACGCTGATGTGAAGTTATATTGCAGAACTGACGGTTTGTGCGACTGCGAAAATTTGCAATTTCTGCACTTGAAAAGGTTCAGAGGAGATTTTTTAAATCTTAAATTTCACGGTTTCTATTCTGTTAGAGGAACACCACGGAATATATTTTACAACCGTTTCGAGTTAAACAGTCTTATCTCTCTTCTACTCTCGTTCTACTCTTAAATTTATATATATTGTATTTTATAAGTTTATTTTATATTTATTATTTATACTGGTGCATATTTTTCTTACATGCTTTTTAATTTTTTGTTTTGTTGTTTGCACTATTTGTTCTACATTTTTCTCATTGTTTGCTTCACTTTTAAGCTGTTGTACTGTTGATCTTACATTTCACTTTTTTTCCTCCTCTTGTTTTTTTTTCTCTTAAATATGGTTTTTGGTCAACGGGTTATGTCTACAGTCTACATGTAACATGATATTTTAATATTTGAAATAAAATCATTGGCACATAACAGAAGTTTTCGCAAAAAACTGAAACTACATCGAGATGGGGATAATCCTTATTTACAAAGGAATACATTTTGAACAACCTAAACAAAAACAAATTATTTACAATGTTGTCAGTACGATTTATACACTATTTATCGTTTTTTTTTTTTTTTCATATAGGAAATAAGAGACTAGCATTATCTGTAATATAGGCTTATAGGTATAAGTTCAAAAATGAAATCATGTTGTCTATACATGTATTACACTGTCAAAGTTTATGTTGGGGCAATATATTAATGACACGTTATTACAGATAATGTTGTTTATAAAAGATTATCCGTTTTGGAGAAGTCCATAGTAAAAAATATTTACCACTAAGGAGGTGTTTTTGGCGGTTGTTTCAAATTGCTTAATGAAGATAATACTTATGTTCCTGATAAAAATATCACTTGATATGCGATTATAATGTTACATAATCTAAGTAGTAAATGAAGCAAAAAAACCTTCCCATCACGATGATTCTGTAAGAAAACATTAAAAAATAGACTTTAGTACTACTGTTTGTTTGATTTGACAACGCACATGGATATGACGGGAGATACTTATAAGTATACAAAGAAGATAATTATTGTACGATATGAAGCAGATCTAAAGAAGCAGTTAACATATTCCCTTTGCCTTTATTTTGTTGTCGAAATAAATGACCTTCAAGTTCTTCTAAAAGAAAATTCAGTATTTGCTACATAAAAAGAAAATAAAAAAATTATTATAAGCACACTGGAGGAAATAAATTTCAATTCCCCTTGTTGACGGCAATTGTTTTTCTAACAGTATATCGCAGTCGAGAAATCGATTTGTCCTTTGAGATGGAGAAATATCGTGATTATTTTCTAATTAGCAATCGTCGCCGTTTCATAAATTTCACATTACTCTGATTTTGCGTGAAATAATGTTACGACCTTGGGTGTATGTTAATGAGACTAAAATCAAAACGAGTCAATACTGAAGTCGACACCAACTTCGTTATTTTAAATGAGATATCCTATTATTGCATTTTCGTATTCTACGTTAAATTTGAGGGTCACTTTATTAAATATTTCCTATACCTAGGAGTTATAGATTTTGAGATATTAATTTTTAAAGAAAAAATTTGACAGATGCAAGGGTTCACAGGGATGCTAATAACTCTTTTCAAGAGCACAATATCAAGCGGATTTTTGGTACCTGTAAAGGGCATAAGTAACACTAAATTATGGTATACCAATAAATTAAAACATTTAATACTAGGTGTTTCATTTTTGCTCTTACATTTTGATAACTTCAAACAGCTATAACTTTGTTAACTTAAATGGAACACCCTATATTTTTTTACTCTGCTGTTACTACTTTTAGAGATATTTGTAATTTTCAATATTTTGGACAGTTTTTTTCGTATCAGACCTGTTGTCAAATTGGCCATGACCAGAAACACTTCAAAAACAATTGAAATAACATGACATTTGTCAAGTTAGTTGTCAAATTTTGTTGCGTCTGAATAGTTTGTGCCGAAAATTTAAATAAAAATGCCTGGGGATTGTTTGAATTATACTAATGAGGAATGTTTTAATTTGTTTGTTATTTTTTAATAGGATTTCATCCTGTAGAGTTAACGAATTGTTCGGGTTTTTTGAGACACCCGATATATTAGTAGGTGGGTATAATTACTGTGTTTACCACTTGTTTAGAAGATTTATAGTTATTTAATCGTTACTATAACATATGCTATTGTTCAAACACGTAATGAAATAATTGCTTCTTCGTTCACCAGATGTGGTGAATAATTTTTCTGCTTGTTATAAACCAGGTTGGATAATACGTGAAAAATTATAAATTCGCTCAAATAACCAATAAAATCTGTTATGATAACAATTATGTTTGTTTGCCATGTCCGTGATAAGATGAGCCAAATAGAGAAACTAATTTAGTAATAAATATATGTTTTTGAGATAGGTACGATATAAAGGAATAGTGGAATAGATTTTATCTACTTAATTGGCTTAAGTTTAAAGTGAACGTTACAACAAATTGAGTAAAGAAGGCGTTAGTAATGTACACTAGTCACAAACATTAAAGGAAAAAATAATAATCCCAAATTTTTAAAGATTTTCAAAAAAAAAAAAAGTTTTCGAATTTGTTTTTTTTTATATTTGAGTACAAATTGAGTAAAGGGAGCTTAGTAATATGCAGTAGTCACAAAAATTAAAAGAAAAAAATAATAATCCTAAATTTCTAATGATTTGCAAAAAAAAATCAAGTTTTCGAAATTTTTTTTTTAAATATTTGCAATATTATTTTATTAATTTTTATTATTTATTAATATATTTTTTAATATTCAAATATTGTAAAAATAAATTTCGGAAAACTTTTGTTTCTGAATTTTTGTTTTATTTTTTCTTCCTCTACAATATTTGACATTTCTGATAAAAAAATGATTTGGATTTTTGAGAAAAAAATCATTCAATTCAAAAGAATGAAAGGATACAAACTTTATCCTTTAACAGACGTTTAACAAAAGTGACAGTTTCAATCATTTGTATCACAAGAAAGAAAATTCACAGCTGTTTCAACTCTTGACGGTTACTTTGGGATACTTTAAATTAAAAAAAAAAACTTAAAAACCCTTAGTATATCCATTACACAACCACACACAAAAAAAGTTGTCTGTCCTTTTCATGCGACATATGTTATCCGTTGTATTTTTGCCTCCTGATCACGAATCCGGTGTCAGAATTGAGCTATCACATCGCAGGGATTTCCTAACCTCAAAAATCAGGTCAAAAATAGCAAAAATTCAATTTTTAAAAAATAATAGATTCGCGCCAAATTTGGTATACGGGGATTCTCGGGGTCGCTGATCACAGATCCGAGGTCAATTTTGCAAAATTCAAGATGGCGGATCGAAGATGGTCGACCAAATTTTCAAAAAAATAACAGATTCGCGGCAAATTTGGTTTACGGGGGTTTTCGGGGTCGCTGATTACGAATTCGAAATTCATTTTATAATATTTCTGTTTACTTGATAACCTGAGTATCAATCATATTTTAACCTTATTTTTTCGGCTATATCTTTTTATTTTTTCTGTCAAAGATCTATTCACGGGTTTTCTGCCTAATCTCAAGTAATAAAGTACTTAGGTACCTAATTGATTAAATTTTTAAAAACGAATTTTGTAAATCTGATCTCGGACTCGCGATCAGTGACCCCGAAAACCCCCGTATACCAAATTTGGCGCGAATGTGCCATCTTTTGAAAATTTGGTCGGCCATCTTGGATCCGCCATCTTGAATTTTGCAAATTTGATTTCGGATCCGTGATCAGCGACCCCGAAAATCCCCATATACCAAATTTGGCGCGAATCTGTTATTTCTTGAAAATTCGTGATGTTTGACTTTAGTTGACACGTTTTTTGAGGTTAGAAACAGAACCATCAATTCTGACCACGGATTCACGTTCGGTGCTGTCTTAACCACATAAGTGAACATTTGAACATAGAAAATTTTTTTTTGTATTTTTCCTAGCACTTTCTCGTGAATTTTTGGTATTTTTTACTTGTTTTTTGAGGTTAGGAAATTCTTGTGATGTGATAGCTCAATTCTGACACCGAATTCGTGATCAGTAGGCAAAAATACTACAGATAACATGTCGCATGAAAAGTAGACAACTTTTTTTTGTGTTGCTGTGTTATTCCAAGTTTAATAAAAATCCATAAATACGCAATTTTTTACGTTTTTGAATCAAGTTTCTTGTATCAAAAAACAGCAAGCA
This sequence comes from Anoplophora glabripennis, assembly GCF_000390285.2. NCBI lineage: Eukaryota > Metazoa > Arthropoda > Insecta > Coleoptera > Cerambycidae > Anoplophora > Anoplophora glabripennis. The sequence continues at coordinate 98,640 of NW_019416260.1, read as the reverse complement.
GATTTTTTATAGAGGATATTTAAATGCTTTCAAGACACATGCTTAGATTTTCTGTGCGATCATTAATTATCGGGTAATTAATTATCAGAGCCAAAAAGGTCATTTTTCCTTAGGATCGTCCTCCAAAGCGACAAATCGTCGTATAAATCTCTTGAATAGATTAAATTAAAGAGAAGGAATCAAGGCCAAAAAAGCTGACAGGTGGGATTTCCAACAAAACTTATTAAAGCCTTGAACCTTTCGAAAGGGAGGCAAATATTTTGAATTTCTTTTCCGCTGGATGTCTTAGGATTTTTCACTTTGCAGCCTTTTGAAAATTTACGATGTAAAATCCTTTAATAATTGTGACTAGTTTATACTTTATAAAATTAAATAACTGATGAGATTTTCCTTTAAATTCTATAAAATTCGGTTTTATTCGGCTATACCTCTTTAAATCGACGTTGTTCTTATCTCGTATTGTGAAAAGCAATAGCACCTCACTCTGTTGAACTTTGAAAGTCAAACGAATCATTAACAACAAGACTAGAGCCGGGAAATTTTTACTAACTACTCCGTAATCTACTTTCATTTTATACGCCTTCCCTTAACATTCCCGCCGAGGGTATTATGAAGTACACCAAGGCGGTTGTAGCTTTTTTACGAGACGACTCCACTTTTATGCACTGGAACGTAAAAAGGAACCGGATCCATTACTTACTACAAGATTCTCATCCTTAGTCTCCTTCCCATTTTCCTGCTTGTGCAGTTCCATGTCTTCCTTCAGGAATCCCGGATTTTCCTGCAAAAACAGCCACAGGTTCACCTCACCGGCTTGGCAATTTAAAGAGAGCAACTTACGGACATCGTCGGAAATAAAGGGCATTAAAAAATGTGGAGAATAACTGCAGTTTTAACTGGATCACTATTGTTTTCACTATTGGAGATTAGGCGGGTTTATGAGATGTTTGTTGTACTGAAATACCTTTTCTTTCTGTGAGAATCACTGCAATTACCTGATAAACATCGTATTTTGCCGGCTCGCCAGGTCCGGACTTACAATGGGCAACTGGATAATATACAGGCTGTCTCAGGAAGACCTCCCGTAAATACAGGGGGTGATAGTACGACAAAAAATAAGATTTTTTTTGTCTTATGAACCATGTAAATTAAAATAAAATAAAACTTTTGAAATACATTTTTTGCGGTAATTTCCAAACGGTAAGCAATATTTTTATTGAATTTGGTATTCCGTTGTTTTTAAGGACGCCAAATACTCTGGTCTAGTTATTTTTTGGATATTTCATAGAGGGCGCTAGTTATGCTACATTCCTATCACATATTACGTTCTAATTTTTTTAAGGTTAGGTTTTTTACGATTCGGGCTTCATTTTCCAATGTATAATTTTATTTTCTAAAAATAATGTACTCGTGTTAGAACTTTCTAATTTGGACAGTTTTCGAGAAAAAAAGATTTTAATTGAACTCTTACAATATTACATCAGGAAGTTCTAACATAATGATAGCAACCCAATAAACAATAATATAATTAGTTGTTTGAAAAAGTAGTGTCAGAATTATATATTGTAATTCATATTCTAAGTGTTTAATTCAAAGTAAGCTCAGAAAGTGAAGATGAGCATTTGCCAGGGGAAGTATTGGAAGCGGCATCGGCACAAAGTGCTGTTTCACAATTAATCTCCAAAAAATCGTCGAGACAGTACGAGATTGTCTACAACGAATTCAAAGTTCGAAGAAAATTCAAAAAATGTCCGAAGCGATATTACTGGCATATTTCGTACATAAAATTAATAAAATTAAACGACGTTATGATCAGTATATTCTATGTTAAAAAGTACATTGAATACCAAAAAATGTAAATATCAGAAAATTTCCAAAACTAATACCATATTTGAAAAGCAAATAATTGGATACCGTCCGAAAAGAAATATAGAAATTTCAAATAATGGTGCCAGAACAAAAATACTGGTGTTTCTGAAATGTCACTGCTAGTATATTTCATGGAGAAGTCAAGAATTTTAAAGTTACCGTCGAGTTTGTGGAGTGAATATTCAATGATTAAGTCTTTAACTATTTTCATAGAGAAGAATGTGGATATATCAAAATACCCTAAGCTGAGAGCATTTTTGAAACGTAAAATGACGGCTATACACCTAAAAATTCAAACGTTTTTACAAGAGATCTAGGCAACGATTTTCTCGTTCAGGCACCCGACAACACATATTTGCTAATGAAGGTAGTGACGGTCTTAGGCATTGCAGGAGCATGCCGTTCTGATGAGTTATGCAAACTTACTTTGAACAATGTCAATTACAATTACTTCTCGTCTGGGTTCTGTTTCTGTCCTAGAAATTCTCAAGAAATATATCAAGATTAGATTGGAAATTAAAACTGAAATTCCGTGCTTTTTTATGCGCTATCAAGCAGGTAGATGCTATAATCAACCAGTCTGTAAGAATACTCTTTCTATGATTCCTAATAAGCTTGCACAGTTTTTTAAACTAGAACATCCTGGAACATATACAGGCCATTCATTCCGAACAACATCGGCAACGTTACTGGCTAATACAAGAGTTGATGTATTAGCAATCAAGAGGTGGGTAGAAATCAGCCACAATTGCAGAAAGTTATGTGGCTGAAATGGAGCGGTCAAATCATTTTGAGAAAAATGTGATAATTATTAAAGACGAGAGGAATAATTATCGAGATTTTATAAATGTTACTAAATGTAATAACTGTACAATTACTATAAATATTCATTCATAATAATTAATAGAATGTAATGTTTATCAAATATTTCTATTTATTTGTTTATAAAATATACATTTATATCTCGAAATCGCTTTTTTCCTAGCGATGTAAGTTACCTCACTTACTTTCCGTTGTCCATAGCAACTTCCACTTCTACGGTAAAATCCACTTACCTCCTTAGTCTATTTACTATAGTGGGAGTAGATAGAAGTGTTTTGCAGTTAGGTGACAAAAAAGACTCACTTTGTAAACCGAAAAAACGAAAATGTCGAATTTTGATGACAGTTTTCGAAAAACATGTTTTCAGTCTTGTAAAAATAAGTCCGTTTGTAAGGAAAGTGAGGGAATTTATTAGTATACAGATAGACTATAGGTAGAACGAATAAAGTAGTCATTATTAAGATACCCACGATTTAATAAAACATTTTCTGCCTATTCAGAGTTCGGTCCTGCTTGCTAATTGGTCTGTTTATAATATTTACCTAACTGTGTGCGGCTCACCTATGAAACAATGGTCTCATAAACAAAAGTTTACTCGTACGTATACTTAAACCGTGGCATGTTAAATATTTGAAAACGATAAACCAAGTGAGCGAGATCACATTATCGTCTTATATTTACAAAAGTTACAAAAGTTCCAGGCAAACAGAATAACTTAAAATTGGTAAAAAAAATTGGTAACCGTGAAAATTCTAGGGTAATTAAAAGGACAGATAAATACTTATATTTTGTGTGTCCAAGTAATTTTTCGAGTAATGGTATATGGAATATTACGATTTAACCAAACTTACCTCAGTCCAAGAGTTGGTACTTGGTTATTTTTAAATAACCTTTTCAAAATTACAGATATTGCACAAATTTTGGACATCGAAGATTTTTTGAGGGGACGAAATCAAATCAGATCATAATTTTGCTATCGGTTATTAGGGGGCGCCAGTTGAGGCACATTGCATGTCTTTAAAGTGCCTTTACTTTTTTGCGCCTTGGTATATCTGCCTCTTTGATTTTTTTTTCATTTTCCTTTCTATTTTACGTTAAAAATATATACTTGGCAAGTATCGCCACGAGTAACCATTTTCAATATGTTCCTTATTGTACCAAATTATTTAAATTCGTTCAATTGGTAACGAGTTTTTTTCCGTTCCAGTTTTATTGTGGCACAAATTTCCTCCAGATTTTTTTGCGAGGTTAAAATTTTCCTGTTTAACATTACGTAAATTAAATTATTTAATTCAGCTATTATTAGTTATGAGCAAACGCTTGTTTCTATATAAATATATGATATGTGACATACTTTTGCTTAGACTATACAAATAAAATGCAGCTTCTTCATAGATATACGTATGTAATTAGTAATTAAATAAACAAGTAAAAATGTAGTACCTATTGTAAATTAGAACGCCCGGTTTATTTATTACCTTTTTAAACAATTCTTTCCTCAACATTTACATGGATTCTAAATTTATATACGTCTCTTGAAAATTGCATAAAATTATTCCAATTCAAAAGGATAGATTTCGAAAATTCTACCATATTTTACGTTGAAGGCTTTTTTGGGTAGATTTCGAAACGTTAAGTTTCTTTAGGATGCATTTTTGTGTGTATCTCGCAAACTAAACGAGATGCAGGGAGACCAAGGGCATATCCTAGTTTTGCCTAGCTGATATACAGTTAATTTTGGTGTGGAAAAGAAAAATTTTGTTAATAATGATTCCTGCACCGACTTTCATACGGGTTGACTTTGTTTAATTGTACGGAAAATTACAAATGCTATCGTATTTTGCATGAAAAGTTGATTCAGGTAGATTTTGAGGGTCTGTGATTATTTCCTACAAATTTTACCGAAGAAGAAATTTCGAGTCTCCGATACCAATTTTTTCAGTTTCATGTTGTGTCAGAAAAAGCAAAAAGGTCCGGAAGCTCCTTTTATCCTGCAAGAATTATTTTTCAAAATTTGATTTTATTTTCAGTAATCTTCAAGAGCCAGGGCATGCTCAAGAACTACGTTGAAAAAGACTGAGATAAACTCAGAAAATTACCCCGATTCCGAGAGCACATCGTAATCGTATCAAAGATCACCTAGATTTCAACGCGGTCTGGTTAGAAAGGCGATCGAACGTCGACTTTACCCACTTCCAGCTGCAAATATTTGTAAGGAGTAAATATGGTTTGATACATAGTGACAAAGTCGATTTTGCGTTCCAGAATGGAATGTTTATTATTGAAAGCGACAATTGACAACCTAGCATCAAAACGCATATTATCATTGCGGTTAAAAATTACTTTTAATTTTCTATTTTTGTCATTGCAATTTATCTTATCACCTACGTCCTAGTCAATTAGTATGTAAATCATTTTATAATGATTTTAGCTGTGTTATTAAAGCATTAATATTTAGTTTTATATGATTTCCTTACATAAAGTGGTAAGCCTTTTCATGTATTTGGATCATGACAACAGATAACCAAATTTTGTATCTTGTAGAGGAGTACATTTTCAAGGATGTAATTTATGCAAAATTACCTCACTATAGTACCTACCTATTATGTAGATCAATTTGGATTTCTCAAAATCTACTACAGTTCTCTAAAACCAATTTATTATGCCGACTATAATGGGTTAATGTATGATATATTTAGGTACAGCCGAATCATGTGTTCCTCAGGGATCTAATCTTGGACCCCTATTATTTGCGATATTTATTAATGACTTTACAAAAATTATTAGATGTTACTCTGTTTTTTTTTAAGTTTCAATTAGACAGTATTGAGTACCATGAACTATTAAATTCAGTAAAAATATAATAATTATAATACTAGATATAAAACCAGTTCTACACGAATCCCTAAAGAAAAAAGTATTTTGCAAATAAATTGTACTTACCTTGTTTGAATGTTTAAGAATAAAGAAAAAAAATTGACATACAGTTTATCTATACTAGATGTTCATAATTATCAACTTTAATAATTTTTCCATATTTTTAATTAATTAATTAGATAATATTTAATCAAATATGCATGTATACTTATTTATAAGTACATTATTGATGCCTTCAGTGTATTATCATTATTTTAAGGGAGAACAAAACGCAAAACGTAATTATTTTTGTTTTATTAAACATTTACAATACATATAATTTTAAGTAGACACATATATTAACAATAAATAGGTTAATAGGTGATCAAATATCAATAAAAACTCCCAATTATACTCTGTAACCAACTTTACCCATGCATAGCATCAAATTTGATACATTCCAAACGTGGAACAAGCTAAAATTAAAAACTAAATATTTCTAAGATCAAGTGTTGCCTTCAGGCTTTGAACCGGAATCTTCCCCTCTTTCGATAGCGGGCAGATCTCTCTTTGTAACGGAATAAACAGTATACGCTTTGTTGAGCACCTGGTGGATCCCGTGGAAGCAATTCATCTTGATGTTGTGCTTCTCATACTCCAAGTGTTTCTGCAGAAAGAACCTGTTCAACTCATGGACGTGTGGATGGGTCATATACTCTTCTATATCCATCCACTTGCAATCCGCGATTTCGCGTTCGCACTTCTCTATGTCCTCACTCAGAGGCCTAAGACTGACTACCGCGTAGATGTCCGAACAACCAAACATGCCACCGTGGGCGTGCCTCAGGGTCAGGACCGACTCGAATTCGGCGGAGATGCCCGTTTCTTCCCACACTTCCCTGATGGCGGCGTCTACCAGATTCTCACCTGAAAAATGAGAGAGGGGGAGGTCTTTTGTGGTGCATCTGTGCATTGCACCAAGTGCGTTGGAGGTTTGACTGCCACAAAGATTGGTTAATTAAGAACCTTAGACATTAGTTTGTCCACAGAACAGAAAATTCGATAATGTTGGTATTGCGCGAGGGAATGAGAGTGGTATGTTGCTAGCATAACGATTAGTCTATTCCTCCTGTATACTGTATACTGTGATCACGCTGTATTTATCCCTTATTTTCACCACCGATAGCTGCCTAATAGGACGTTATTTCAAGGTCATCTTGATACTGGTAGTGTTATTCCTCGTGCCTAAGGAGAGTTTTGGATATAACTAGACCTATTCGAGATGCAGTTAATATTACTCTCATATAGTGTTCATCTATAATTCATATATAGTTCATTTATACTTAATCTACTCTATGCTGAAATAATAGCAGCCAAACTTCCACCATACCGTACAAAATCTAACACCTGATGCATCGTTGTTTCATTGCTGACAGTCTTTAATCGAAAGTGACAAAAATTGGTACTTGTATTATTAGTTGGCTTAATTTAATCGTTTTAACAACTATTGCCGACCAATTACCAATGATGTGGAAGCAACGACTCTGCGGACTGTAGCCCCGACCGGCAGGCACGGACCAGTAGTAGTGCTCATTTGTAAATAATATTGTATTTATTATTTAAGTGGCAACATCTCTACCCACCTGGTTCGACATACCCTCCCGGTAATTTCCAAAACGGCCTGTTCAGGATGTTGTACTTCTCCGTCACCACCAACACTTGGTCTTTGTTGTTTACCACCACCGCTCCAACCCCCACCATCGTGTGGGCGTAGTGGGGGATGTTACAGTTCTCTAAGATCGGCAACCAGCGGTACATCATCACGTAGTCTTCTTTGGCGTGGTGGTATTTGAATCCGTTCTGAAATTAAAGTTAATTTTGATTCTACGGGATGTAGAATATGTAATTGATAGTTTTTTGCTAAAATGTTAGCAGGAAAAAAGTGAAATTGAAAGTAAACATGCTTGGTTTTTTAATAGAAAATTGTTAAGATTCCGTTCTCTGTACACTGCTATGGTATCGCTGCGGGGTCGGGTGCACGGGCGTTACAGCTGGAGGCGGAGACTATCGCTCTCCCACTACGATGATTTTACAGTGGACGTATTTAGGTTGATTTAAACGTGAAACTAACGTTACAATTTTTACTTCAATAATTGTGTCAATTTAGAATTAATACAATTATTGTACCGCAATTGTACAAACAAATTTCATCGCAATACAAAATTGAATAACCGACATCCCGTGGACGTCAATTTAACGCTCCTTCTCTTTTTTGGTTTTATGAGAAAAAGTTATTCTTGATGAAGAGTTCTGCATGGCCTAAAATCCAAAATGAAATAATCAGATTTCAATTTTTTGCAGTCGTATACGAGGTTTGTCGAAAAATGTAAATTTTGCTCAAGAGTAAAGTACCTTTATTTTTTAAAATATCGACAATCGTTATTTAAAGTTGATCCAAATAGAAAACTACGGTCAGGTATCCAATATTATCCATTTACCATTAAAAAACAGATTTTGTTATTTTTACAAACTCTTCTCCGTATTAGCATTGATAATTTACGTCTAGAGATAGACATTAAATCTAACAGGTAAGGTAGTCGGATTTTTGTAATTTTTGATATTTATGGTATGTGTAGTTTGGACCTTGAATAACAATTTTTCGAAGTAGTTCTACGCTACGTTCATAATTTACCGAGATAATCGATTTTGAAGTTTTACCTGACAGCTAAATCCACTAGATGTGACACACTCCTCAACTGGGAGCGTGGCCTAATAGGTAGCGTTAGGAACTGACAGTCAGTATATCGCTAGTTCGAGTCCGTCGCGTGATTTTTTTTTTTTTTTTCATAACGCACCATATGGTATTTTATTATTTTTTTTCATCTCGAAAATTATGAACAAACGAAATATTATAATAAATACTTATGTATATGTAGGAATATTCAAATATTTCATTAAAAAGCACAATTGGTTGATAAACAATATTTATTATGAACTAACAATAAGATTTCATTAAAAAAAACAAACGAGGTCAGGTAGGATGTTCTTTTATTTTATATTTATGTTACTATTTGACACGCAGTGTGGCACGAGCCAGAATAGTAGTTATCATAAAAAAAATAGGAAGCAGAAATTTTTTCCTTTCTTTTTTTTTTCTGATCATGAAAATTATGAACAAACGAAATATTATGATAACTGTATGTAGGAATATTCTTCAAGTGTTTAATTAACATTTTGAGCTAGGTTGTGTGGGTCGTCCACCGTGTTTAAAAAAAACACACCTGCTCGGGCATAGAAAGTTTCTGCTTCTCATGTTTCTATGATAACTATCATTCTGGCTTATGCCACACTGCGTAAAATTTCAAATACTAAAAATAAAATAAAAACCTACCTAACCTTGTTTGTTTTTTTTAAAGAAACTTTATTGTTAATTCATAATAAATATTGTTTATCAACCAATTGTGCATTTTAATGAAATATTTGAGGAATATTTCTACATATACATAAGTGTTTATTATAATATTTCCTTTGTTCATAATTTTCGAGATGAAAAAATAATAAAAAACTATATGGTGCGTTTTGAAAAAAAAATTGTCACGCGACGGACTCGAACCAGTCATCTCGTGACTGTCAGTCCCGAACGCTACCAATTCCGCCACGCTCCCAGTTGAAGAATGCGTCACATCTACTGGATTTAGCTGTCAGGTAAAACTTCAAAATCGATTATCTCGGTAATTTATGAACGTTGCATCGAACTACTTCGAAAAATTCTTATTCAAGGTCCAAACTACACATACCATAAATATCAAAAATTACAAAAATCCGACTACCTTACCTTCTCCTGTAAGATGCACTGACAAACCAATGGAATTTTTGATAGCAAACGTCAAAACGCTAGTTACAATTTATAAAATACAAGAAATGGCAGCTCTGTTAACTTCTTAGGAGAAAATTTAAATAGTTTTGATTGTGGGAGATGATTATAAAACTCATCAAGAAGCGGCAGTCATTTTTAATAACTGGCATCCGAATAGAAATCTCGGAGAATAAGTTCAATATGACCAAAAATAATTAAAAATCGTCAATATTCATCAACGAGCACTCGATCATAATTGAGTTATTTCACTAGTATGACCAGGTGCATTTGGAAACAAAAAACGTATACTTTCTCAAGAAAAACGGCAAAAAACGAAAACGGGATTATTGTCGGCATTTCCTTTAATAAACATGGGCTGGGATGGAAACGCCGAAATGTTGTGCTGTACAAATTAAATATACTATTACTATTAAAAATTTAATTATTACCGCTGATAGTGCAGTAAAAACATTTATTAAAAAATACATTTTTTAGTTTTCCGCTAGAAATAACGTTGCCTGGCTGTGCCGTACAACTTTTAACTCAAGATAGTTTTTATATCAATCTCTGATATAATATCTAATTGGATGCAAAAACTTCTTCCAATGAAAATAAAAGAATCGAACCCCGCAAGATCGATTAATTCAATACTCTCAATTGAAAACGTATAGATTATCACTGACTAGATATTTCTTTGAACTCCGGTCCTGTCCGCAATTACCAATCTCTAAGCCCATCCCACTGAGTAAAACACACGTGGTTGCAGCATTTAAAATATATTCGTTTCTGAAGTTGTAGACGTTCGGGATTTAGCATAGAATTTTGAGTAATTTTTATCAAATCAATATAATTTTGGTATCATTGCAAAGCTAAAAGATAGACCCACTTCCCTCTTGTAAGCAATTTTTGATTTAAGCCTTTATTTTTACGTAAATAAATTGTAAATATGACGATTTCTTGCATAGTTTACTCTTTAAATTTAAACAATTAGAAACCAATTTTGAAAAAACTGTTACAAGACAGCATTAGGAAAACACTTTGTCTTTCGATTGTTTTTTTATTTGGGTATGTTTATTCGTTTTCCAAATATCTGTTTGGGCCGAACCCTTAAAATGGGTTTATTTCAAGCGCGTGACGGACTCTTAAGAACGAATGGCGTCATCAAAATTATCGTAAATTCATAAATACCCAGCGAACAATTACATTGTTTGTTAAAGTATATGTACGCTTATATGATTCACTCTGTATAGCACTCCAATCTCCAGATATATCATATTTCGAGCATCCAGTATATCAAATATTACTACAGCGTGACGATGACGAAAGGAAAAATTAAAACAGTATAAAATCGACGTTATAGGTGATGGCGACATCTAGCGGACATCGCACATACTTGGGATTTCAAATAGTAGATCTCTGTGTTTATGCAATGAAGGAATAGCGATAGCAATAAATTATTAATTACATAATGACCTTCGCTAAGATAGGCACCCATTCCGAGTGGTCCAAATGAACTTTGAACCATATCCCGCGTTTTCCGCTTGTTTTCCAAAATTCAAGGGACCCTACAAAATACATAGTCACTAGACACGCGCGAGTTGTAAATACAGATACCGTACCTTCAAGTTTCTTGGCAAATTCCGTCGAGCCGCAGGGTTCTTTGTCAGATCGCACGGTGACGCCTTGGAATCTGTCGGTTTTGCCCAAAAATATATCCTCGTTTTCTGTGGTGTTCGATGCCATTTCCGACGTCGTGCGAAAACTGAAACAAAATATGTTTATTGTATTGTTGAAAATTATTTCCGCGATATCGACGCACTTTCTGCTAGAAGGAAAACTGGTTATTTTCGGTGACGGTTTGTGTTTCAGTTGACATAACCTATACCTGCAAAACAACGGTATTACGTTAAGAATTATGCGCATTTCATATTGCAGTAGGCGCTGAGGTATTTGTCGCGATCACGGCACTGGCATGAATTTCGCGAGTTACGATAAGATTACATTTAAAAAAAATGATACCAGTGTCGTGATGACATTGACACAAGTAACAACACTTAAGGATGCATAGCGATGAAGGAAGCTATTGTTAAAATATAATCACCTGGATCTTGCGGTGCATTAGTTGGATTCGTGCAGCATATTTGGGCGAAAGTGGTTTTGTTTTTCTGATGAGAATATTGACTTTCTTTGTATGGATTAATAAATTCATGTTGATGTTATCTCGATCAGAGTACGGCGCCATCTCTTGGAGTAAAGCTGTACCAGTATGTCAGTATACAGTACAGAGTGAAACTTTAATCAATATAATAACGTGACGTGCTTGGAATAACCAATCATGCTATGGATAATATCCAGGAATGTTAAGGAGATAATTCAGAAGTCAATTTTGCATGTGCTGTCCTCAGATTGCTCTATGCATCAATACCATTGATATTGATTTACAAAGAACTAGGTAGTAACGCTAGATGGCGCTAGTATAGCAAGTGGCCCAAACAACAGAAGGTGTCTCAAAAAAGACCGGAATGCCCCGACAATTTTTTACAAAAAAAGTTTCAGAATTTCTAAATTTTAGGTGTCAAAGATCAACATATTTTTATTGTTACAGTTGGGGAAATTGTATCATTCTCTCCCAACATTCAAATGAAGAGGTACTCTTTTTGTTTCAGTTATTTATATAGTCCCAAAATTATGGAACAAAATTAATATTTTTTCCAGTTTAGGTTTTAAAAAATCGCTGAAACAGGTCAATTAGTAAATAGAAATTGTCACTTTTCTGCAATATTTTCTATTTTTTTGAGCCATGCTTGACAGACCTATAACATTTCCGATTTTTTTTTTGAACAATACGCATTATATTTTATAGTGTAAATAGATAGCCCTTGTAAAGACGAATTCAGCGATAAAAGGTTGTACCTACTTTTTGTCATAGTTAAAAAAATGTATAAAATTGTCTTATATCGTACTGACGACTATTTCAAACAGTCATAGTCCCTTCTATACTTAAAAAACGTACTTACAATTTATTAATCTGTCTCCCTACAAATTACTGAAAATGGCAGACGTATTGATTGCAATGTCAGAATTTCGCTTAGTTTTTAAGCTTATAATACAACAATGACAGCAATGTTATCAGAATTGTTTCTGGTGATCCAACTTAGCAAGTAGAGATGTTTTAAAATCTTATGAGCTTTGACCTTCATATGCGCAGAAACAAAATTCCAACCGTCGCCTAAATTATTCTACGTCCTAAAAATATTACACCTATTATTCACAGTCTCTCTTGAGCTCTAGCGTAAACAAGCCTTTGATCCGATTACAAATATCATAATAAAATGCCCTATTCTTTATTATTTTAATTTAAACAATAAAAATATATATAACGAACGTTCGCCAGTTGACTTTATTGATGCCCGAGCGCCTTAGTTCATGTCTACTTGTAATGATGCACATGGTCTAGTTCTGAGTCAATNCAGACGTATTGATTGCAATGTCAGAATTTCGCTTAGTTTTTAAGCTTATAATATAACAATGACAGCAATGTTATCAGAATTGTTTCTGGTGATCCAACTTAGCAAGTAACATCTAGGTATTCAATAAGGTGTTTGACAACAACTTTAACTATGTTAAATAGTAATACCTTTATTTATTGACATTATTTAATTCCAAATTTCTTTAGGTTTACCTACTCCAATCTTCTACGTAATACACCAAATCGGTTTTTAAAATATTATACACCGTGTGCGCGTAAGCCAATATCTAGGTTAATAAAAGATATAACTTAATTTTTTTTCTACAGAGTTGCCTACTTTCCCGAGCTGCACAAAATGAAAATATATTTGCATAAACAGGGTGTTTAGTTTTCCCTGGGCAGGTACCAACTTAATTTTTTTAAATGGAAACCTATATTTTTATGGCATTATCGAATTGCGTGAAAAATTACCGGGACTTTGTGTTATGATCCCTATTAAAATATTGATAGTTTTAGAGATAATCGACTTTTAATTTTTTTTCTTATGTTTTGTCACTTCTAGTAGTTGACATAATTATGATTGTATGACAGCTAGAAGTTATTTTTTTTAGGAACTGTAGAGTGAAGATGGTGTTTTCAAAAAACGTATCAAAAGTTGACCTGCGATATACAGGGGCCAAAAAAAATCGTGCCAAACCTGATAATATAAAATTTCAAAAATCTCGACTTTTTCAAATAGAACACCTTGTATTTTATGATTTCATTAGATGCTTCTCTGTAGACCCTACAATTTTTTTATAGCTTTCCCTATACCTAAGTTGCGTAGTTTTTGCAAAAAAAAAACATTTTTATGTAAAATACCGGATTTGCGCCCGTTCCTTTGTCGGGAAAAATATTGTAAAGGTATTTATTTTAAGTTAACTTGCGACTATGAGTATTCTTGTTTCAAAATTCTATTCATTCAAATTTTTTAATCTCCAATTTCACTAATAACTTTCCTAACTACGGTAACAGTGCTTGATTTTTAATATGATACGAATGAAACTTCGTCTTCAATATTTTATTTGTCAAGCTTTTGAAAACTCTAAGGTTACTACTAATTTCCTGGCACTAATATTTGGATTTTCAACAGCGGACGCCACAACTTTAAACTAAACATTATCGTTGTTACTTTCATGTCTCCTGGTAGTTTTCTAATAATTCGCATTTGCTGTTCATTCAAACCTTTCCTTCACATTTTCAAAACAGTGGGTNCTAGGATACCTTTAGGTATGCGGGCCGCTGTATTTGATTCTTCCTAAAATTCTGCTAGTGGTGTACTCTACCGGCAATTCGGAAATTTAAAACTGCTGGCCTATTCCAGGAGCGGTCTGTGGCGATAGCTATTTTGTCTGTGGTAATATACAGAAAAATTGTGTTATATTTTCTACTAGCCACACAAATGGGGACTTGGACAAGGATAGAAACACTTCGTTTCGCTATATTCACATCAGATACTTTTTATTAATGATTTATACATATTTTGATATATCTTACAATACAACTGTCTCATATAATTATACAAGAATACACTTAATACATATCATAAAATATATTTATATTTTGTAAACTAAAACTTGTGCAAGTTTCTACGATATCACATTTGCGTTTGGAACTCATGCTTCATTTCCCGGAAATACACCAAAAAAATATCACCAAATCCCTAGAGACCCACCTCGAAATATAAACGAACTTAAAGCACAAAACGTGCGGATGGTACATGAATGATTTGGACTGGGACCACCCGCACGCTCTCCGCACCTGAATCCGGCAGAGCTTCTTGTGAAAATAAATATTATATTTGCGAGGCAGTCATACAATTTTTATTTTAAAACATATTTTGTACATCCTCGAACATTCCGCGGAATCCTGCGAATTTATGACAATGCTACAGTGATAACAATATCTCTACCCCTCGTTCTAGTCGCGGGCTCGTGTGGGAGAGGGGAAGGCGTATTATTATCCAGCGATTTCCGTGACGTTCGCTTTTATTTGGTGGGAATTTCCCGTCGTCCACCTGGCCGAAACACTCCACGAGATTATAATAATAATTTGGCAATTGATATTTTGGCAGATTCTGGTACACCTTCAAGCCATCCTTGAGCATATAAGTCTAAAGAGTATTTATAAGATACCCTTCTGTATAGGTAACATCAATGTCATTATCATAAACAATCTAAAGTAACATTAACATGGTTAAAGGTCGCTATATAAACACAATATTATACAATTCAACGGTTCATATAGGCCAATCTTCAGATAATCTCTTATAACTGCATCTTAGAATAAAAGGAAAATAGAAAATAAAAAAAATACTTATATAAAATATAGTTATATATTATAGAGATATAGATTTAAAAATATGTTTTATACTCTTATACTGTAGTACTTACATCGCAAAAAATCTACTTATGTACAGGTGCACTACCGAACATGAATCATATTCACAAAAACAGGAAGCGCAAAAAATCACAATCGCTTTTTAACGAAAAAGTCCAGACTAGAGATGGGCACGGTTCGATAATTTAATTGACGGCTTTTCAGCTTCACCTGCTTCTCAGTTGAAGCTGGAAAATCATTCCCTAGGCTACAGTAAGAATTCTCATCTCTAATTCCGATGCAAAATAGGCCTTACCATTAAGATATGCACATTAAGTCTCCAAAAAAACCACTCAGATGTTACTGGATCGTCAGAAATAATAAATTTCCTAAAATTGACAGCGTTGTTACAACCAATATCGTACGGGAAAATTAACTAATTCATTTTTACCCTGTTGGAAGTTCTGAGTGATTTTTCCCGTTTATAAATATATAATATTTATATAAATTCTCTATACATCTACACCTTAATAAAATTAAGTAAATATATCTACTAGAAAAAGGTCTTTTTGACTGAAATCGGAATGTTGCAGGGTGTCCTTATCTTCAGACATAACCTCACTCCGAGGATCATTCCTTTTGTGAACTAGCGCGCGCTTCGTTCTCGTTTCGTCGCTCTCTCTCTCTCTCGCTCGCTCGCTCTCACTCTGGAAGATCTAAAACTTTATGTTCACCCTGTGGACTGGTCTAGAGTCGACGCCTAGCCGTCGATCTAGCGGGAATTCACCATCATGTTCTCCGGATGGGACTCCAGGTTCTGCTGGTACATGCTGTTGTTGTTCTGCTCCCTCGTCGTTGTGTCTTCTGTTGTGTGTGTGTCTATTTCGGCGTTGCTGTCGCTCTCTACGTCTTGTACGAATCTGAAACAATAAGATGGATCAGACCGATGCCTAAAAAATCGATTTCACAAACACAGGAACCATAGAACACGAAATAATATAGATAGAACATCCTGCACCAGCCCACTTGGTAATCTTTGATCGGATATGGCTAGGATAGTATTTTAAACGCGTTCAAAAGACCACAGACAACTATTAAATGGCGACAGACAATAAATTTCCGATTGTAGCTTTCTTTATTTTTTTAACTCGATTGGTACTTATTGTGGACACTGATTTTACAAATTGATAATAGTTATAACTGTTTTAAATAGCACTTTATCCACGCAAGAATGTTTAAACGCGAAAACGCAATTCAAGTGTTTAATATTCTTAAGTGGATAAACGGCAATTAAAACATGAATGCAATATAATATTTTATCCATAATCACATCGCAATCATATTCGTGGAGTTAGAATTATTGGAATTTCATACCAAATTTTATCAAAATCGGTTCGATAGATTTTGAATAATAATTTTGCAATCCAGATTTTGAAAAAAAATTTGTAAATTTTCAAAATTTTGCTCAGCAAAAACCAAGGCCCTTAGATACTTGAAAATTTAATCACGTATAGAAGGGCTCTCAAGCTTTCAAATGCTTCTTGAAAAATTCGAATCCGTCAATTAGGAAAGCTCTGGTGCTTGTTTAAACATTATGTTGCTTTTTTTGGAAGACATGCCTAAAATTTGACTTACAAAAATGTTCTTCGGGGCTTTATATCTCACAAACCAAAGACAATAAGCCCATGGGCCATAGGAAAAAAATTCTCGTTGAACCAACACTTAACTTGTAGTATCTTCTCAAAACATCCTGTATATTATCATCTATCATTTATATCGAGTTATCATAGCTCCAATTAATATATTTACAACATAGGTAAGACTATCATTTCCGGTTAACTTTTATGGTTTTCGTGAATGAGATTGTGGTGTTTGTTACATTAACAATGCAAATTACTGGAAAAATTATCGATTAATGTAATAACTACACCTACAACGATGGTTTTTTATCTATCTTTGCGTCACCGCGGTTATTTCCTGTTACACATTCATACAGGGCAGTCAAAAGAAAAATTAAATTTATCATTTTTTAAGATTTTAATAAATAAATAAGTGTTTTTGTAGTAATATGAATCCGTTTTCATAAATTATATGTTTCCGAGGTTTAAATGTGACGTTATGAGTTATTTTATAGTTTGATTTGTTGCTAACAACTTGATTTTCAAGTATAACAATTCGCTATAAATACATGGATTGTTCTCTTGGTGTATGTGAATCTAAGCTTCATACAGCTGTGGACAAAAAAAGTTTGAGATCTAAAACGCTTTACACAGAACTACATTTTATTGTCCATGACTGTACGCACATACAAGGAATAAAACATCAATTCCGAAAAAAGAAGACCACCTTATACGAATTAATTATTTTTATATTTTGCGTTCGGTTTAGGATTTATAGATATGGCCACTCCCACCTCTTTGTAAGAACAATAAAAACAGTGGACGGTGTAATAAAGTATAATAGTTTTATTACGTTTTACGACCAATAAAAAGTTTTACTGCTCGAAATTAATAAAAGGGAACTCACGTGTAGTGTTTCTCCTCCCCCCTCATCTCGCATATGACATTTGTTAACGCCATTATGTAGTTCTTAGCTAAAGTTAGTGTCTCTATCTTCGATAGCTTCCTCTCCATCTTTATGTGTGGGATTACTTCTCTAAGTTGCTGAAAAAGAAGAGAAGAAGATTTAAATTTAGATTTGGTGGAAATTACGTAAACAGAATCAGTGTTTCAAAATCTACATATCGCGACAGCTGTAGGTTTATTTTATGACAAGTATGTTGAAAATAGCTTTGTTCCTAGTGCATTAGAATCAGATTCCAATAGTCAGTTTTGGAATTATTTTGGACTGCTCTAGGAACAAAGCTGTACTGGTTTTTCTCATTCTGTGATCAGAATTTTTAACATGATGTTATGTGGTAGTGGCGCCATCTTTCAGACAGAAGGAAAAGTTTAATATTAGTGTAGTTATAAATCCACTAAAAATGATTTTAGATAGGATAGGTTTAAAACAGCAATACATTCAGAAATTTGTTTCTGATTGGACAACAAATTCGATTTTATTAGATTTCAAGCATCGTTAGTCGTGTTATTCATGAGAATAGTATCACTCAGGTGAGATCCTGTTGATACGTCATCGCTGTCATCATTAGCGTATGTTCTCTTCTTTTGTTTAATCTTGGCATTTTCTAGTTCTACTAAGCATTTTTATTGTTTTTCTTGGTGTTGTGCTGTGTCAGTGTTATACAGTTTTTATAAGTTTTTTAGCACATTAGTGTATCTATTTGACCAAACACGTGTTGCTTGTTCTTAAATACTTCTAAATCCTTGAAATATAAATTCATTTGAAGTTGTTCATTTCTATAGTATCTATGTAAATAGTACACAAGTGTCAGATTCGGTCTGTACAATTTCAACTATGACAATATGTTGCGGATTGCCTAAATATGTGACGTTACACTAAAAGAGTCTATTCCGAATTTTTTTATGTGCAAATTACTTTGTACTACGTGACGGAAATGTAAGATGCCTCAAAATTTATTCTCGAAACGTTAAAATATTTTCTAAATTCCGCAAGACCTCTAAATATTAACGCGGACTAACCAAATCCGTGAATTTAAAGTCGACTTATCGGTTTGTATCACCGACTTATTGATTTCCTCATTCTTTTACGTTTTTAAAATGGTAAATCGACAAATAGTTCCCTAGCAATCAGATTGGCCTTGTTAAAGGACATTTTAGAGAACGTGGATTAATCGACAAAAACCAGTATCTGTTTCATATTTATTGTGGCTCTGGCTAAGCGTTTTGGCATACATTTTTCGAAGACAGGTTATGGTTTTTCAAGGTTATATTTGTACTTATTATAAATAAGTAACATAAATCTGTTGCTTGTTAGCGGCGGTAATTGTTGTTGTATATATTTGAATGTTTTAAAACTATATTTATAGCAACTAACGCAGATAATGTTATAGGTGTTTCTGTGATGCAACTTTTTTGTTTGAGGACTTTCGACCGGCCTTAGCGTGGAAGAATTCAAAATATTTTTTTATAGGTTCAATATATAAATAACAAATAAAACTATGGTGTGCAATTGTTCGAAGTTATGACCTTTTTATGTTGGAAAAATGACATGAAATCGTGATGGAATTCTAAACTTCGTCCGAATAAAAAATCGTCAAATTTTTGTAGTAAATACTTGCTACACGTGTCAAATATATTGGCCTTTCACTTTAAATGTTTAGAGAAAAGAAACCGAGCTCCTAATTAAACCAATTTTGATATACTTGAACTGTTTTTTACTGGCCTTTTAAGAAACTAGTTTTAATTTCGGATATATTATCTTCAGTTTGAATATGTAGCCGAAAATAGTTATTTTTGTATCTACAATGAATTCAAAGGGTGCTGTAGTTCGAAGAAAATTCAACAAGTGTTCGAAGCGGTATTACTGGCATATTTCGAACATAAAATTAGTAAAATTAAACATTCGACGTTATAGTCAGTATATTCCATGTTAAAAATGTAAATATCAGAAAATTTCCAAAACTAATACCATATTTGAAAAGGAAATCAGTTGGATACCGTCCGAAAAAGTCCAGAGTTCTAACGAATGAGGAAATTGTGAGATTTTTACAAGAAACACCTGCTAATAGATTTCTGCTAGACAAGGTAATTCAAATTAATATAAATCGATTGTTTTAACTAATTTTGGACAACTTTTCAGGTCACTTTAATAATTGGTGTTTGTGGAGCTTTGAGAAAAGATACTAAAGATAACGACCTATGATATAGAAGACAAATATTCAATTATTTTAAGATTCCCGATTCCAAAACTCATACTTCGAGATGTTTTGTGATTTCAAGTCCAGATCAAATGAAGATTTATCGCAAAATGTGTTAACCAAGTGGTTGGTATCAACAAAATAAGGAATATGCCAAAAGAAATAGCAACTTATCTCAATTTACCTCATCCGGAAACTTATACATATCACTGCTTTAGATGTTCTTACGCCACTCTGTTAGCTGATGCAGGGGCCGATACTACCACCATTAATCGATATGGGGGTGGCGTTCTAGTACGGTAGCGGGGACATAATACATAGAAGATTCTATATAAAATAAAGTTTCAAAAAAATGACAAATTATTTTGACATTTGTTTTATGTTCTATAACATAAAAGTATTTTGCAACTAGGTGACAAAAAAGACTCACTTTGTCAACTTAAAATTTAACGAAATTGTCGACTTTTGATCACAGTTTTCGAAAAAAATAATGCAGGTTAACAATATGTATTCGTGACAGATAATGTTGTTGGTGATTCAAAAGAAACTGGTGAAGGCTTATACGTAAAGTTTCATTTATGTCTATAGAAAATCAATTCATTTAATGGAATTATAGTAAGGACAGTTAATTTTCACATTATTTAACGACACAGGAATTTCCTTAATATTACATTCATTTTTTTTCCCAAATATCAGAACTTTTGTAACGCACAACATATTAAAATCAATCAGCGAACTAAGTTACTCATACTCAATATTTTCCATCAACGCTGATACAATATTATTTCAATACTTCTCGCTGAACTATGGCTATCTATTCTCCAATTCACAAGGAATCTATTTGGTTATAAATGAGTCCACGTTATAAACATATCAAAAATAATTTTTATATCATCAAAATACTCAGTCATCATGGTCCCATTCTCGTCACATATCAAACCATTGAGAAACCCACAACTAGTACAATAGAAGACAAAGTTCTGTGCTTTGATATTCAACATAACGTTCATACTCTGTCCATTGATGCAGAATTACTGACACAGGACTACCTAATTGCTCACAGGACCAACAAGAAAAGGTAATACACCAACACACCTGAAGCAGTAACTATTCCAAGGTGCATAGCACCCTCTTAGGTTGAACGACGTTTCCAATCAAGCCTCACTAGAGTGAGTAGGTCAGCGGGAACACCCAAATTAGACTGACCACAGTTTCCAGTCCATTTTCCACAAAGACAGAATTCAGCAAGTCGATTCAAAACACGATGATCAAAATGTCGCTCCCATATCCTTCTGGATACTACACCGCCATACACCATGTATGAGGCTTCTTTGATACCTGATTGAAGAATCCGATCAGCTTCTAGTGTGTAATTTGGCTCAGAGTTAATTCTTGATAATAAACGTCTATACAAAGAGTTCAAACGATTCGAAGAGCCTTGTTTTCCACTGGTTCCATGAAATATTTGTGTCTTTTTGGTCCAAGTACCAACTCTTTGCAGAGCTTGATTGCATTTTTATGTTGTATATCAGTGCATAATTTGAATAGTACTAAAAGATAAAATGAATTTTATCTGAATTTGAATCTTTTTTCTGAATGCTAGCATATATTCAAATTATAGCCTCTATTTTGTTTCAGAACCTTTCAACAACGAAATGAGGGGGGCTCTGGAACGTACCCAAGGCAGTGGGATTTGGATTTAGAAAGGTAGGTGAGAAATAATTAAAGTTACCTCAAATGCATCGTTGAGCGAGTGCATTCTCATTCTTTCTCTCTCGTTGCTTTCCAGTCTTCTTAAGTTTCTCTCTCTCGCACTGATGCACGTTTTACGCCGCCTGATTGTCGTCCCACTCGACGCACTACCACTTGACGCGCTACCTAAAAAGAAGATAATAAAAAATTAGGAAAAGTGCGGTTTAATGTTACGATCAGCATCGAATTACATCCGCAATATTTGGTAAACAAATAGGTAACAGATACTTGTGGTGTCTCAACGACAGACATGGAGAGAGTGGTGGTAAGATATAACAATGCTACATCCAATGCAGGTTGCTCTCTGTCAGTTCGTACGTTTGAAGACCTAGATATTGTGTGGCAATGACTACTCATATTTAGGAAGCATTGTTATGTCTCACTTATAACTATTTCATAAACAACAGAGTTGTAGACGTCAGATAAAGAACGTTAATTCATGAAAAAGCCAGGCTTTGACTACGACGTCTTAGATACTGTTGCATAATAATTGAACAAAGAATAGAACTAGTTTGTGTAAGATTAATTGGGGATGTCGAGTGAAAGAGACACTCGTACTTGTAAGTTACAGATTTATGTTAATATTTCATTTGTAAGCGAAAATTTCTAATTTTAAGATTCCATTGGCTTCTGATGGCAAACTTTCATTAGATCTCGATGTAATTCTATCAAAGTTTCGACTGAATTCGAAATGAATCTTAATGAGAAACCATTAGAATAATATTCGAATTTTATTTAATTTGGGTCCATTGAATTCTAACAATATATTACTTGAATGAGTTTCGTTTGTTTTAGGTTTTATTGGAAATTCATTAGCATTCAAATCGGATTCCAATAGTATTTTATATTCCATGGGATTCTAATAATATTTCAAATTCAAAACGGATCTTGAACAGAAACACTACAATAATATCCGAATTTTATTTCGCTTGGTTTGAGGTTATATTCCATTTTTTAGTTGAATAAGTTTTATTTTCAAATCCACTAACGTTTAAATAGCATTCCAATTGTATTTTTATATTTCATCGAATTCCATTGAACTACTTTCTTTACCAACCGAATTCGAATTGGATGTTATTAGAATCCAATAAAATAATATTTCAGTTGCTTTTTTTATTTTTGTTATATTGCAGTTCCATTTGAATTCTGAAAATCTACTGGCATTCCAACTGGATTCCAATTTGATCTCAATGGGGACTTAACAGAATCCAATTGTATATTGCAAATTTATTAAGATCCCAGTTGGTCTATAAAACTAGCATTGATTTTAACATCGAAACATTAAAATTTAATAAAGTTTCATCTGGATTTTATTATAACTGGATTATGACTAGGTTTTAATAATTACACAGCATCAAAAAAATGTAGTGATACCCGTTGATTCCGAAATGATCATGAATTCCAATGTTTTTCCAATCACTGACTATTAAAGTCTTGGAAAACCTTTTACTACAGGAATTTTTAGATGTTAGGGTCAAAGCACGAACTGATCCAGGCATTCTGATTTTAGATTCGGATTCAGGGGATCATAGTCCAAGGCCCGACTAACTTTTTTTTTGTAGCGCTGCTTAATCGATTGATTTTAATCTAAACTAGCCTCACACAACATCTCTTTCATTACACTTAAGTGAATATCGCCGTTATTTCGCTTACAAAATTGCCATCATCAGGTTAGAATCTTTTTCAGGGTTATATAGCGTAGAAAAAAAATTACCTCCGTGTTTCCGTCGCTTCCTGCCTATAGCTTCATCACTACTGGACTCGGTGAGATCATCCCTCCCGTCGTTATTGTGTTTTCTGAGCTCCATCTCTTCTACTTCGACGTCCTCTTCTTCTTCATGCCAGGGCGCCGTCATTTCGAGAGACCGCATGGTTCCCTAAGCACGCTGCAACAAAAAAAAAAGTGAGAAACTCCAAGTATGTTGCTGGGAAAAATTAAAAGTACTACGGCTTATAAGTCTGTTATTTTTGACATTTATTGGATTCAATCCGCCCACCCGCGTGCGCCGCTGCTGCCTGTGAAGTAACATTTCGTCACGGGTTCTTTGCCTCATTGTGAAAGTAATAATTCTGCGCCGTTACAAAATATCTTTCACTTAGAGAGTAAACGAGGAACGAGGCAAAAAAAGACTGCCATTAAATGGCCATGTCGTAAATGTTCTTGTTGACGGTGAGGTGTGAAACGTTCAATTTATTGGAAACGGAATACTGCGACTGGTATATTTGGTTTCTGCGGACAAAAACACAAACGGAAAATAAGCGGTAGCGTTAATTTTACATTTTCCCCTAATAGGCTATATAGAGTAAACGTCAGAATTGAAATTTTGATTTTAAAGTTTGTATTAGGACATTATTTGAGGTTATAAACAGGTTTGTTTTATAAAAATGTTGTGTAAAATAATAAATAATGGAAATTCTCTCGAGTATTTTCGTGTTTTTTTAATTTATGAGCACCCTGTATATCTAATCTAAGATGTTTGTATGATAGTCTTATTTTTTCGAAGAGCAGGACTTTTTATAAAGAGTGACATTTTTCGATAAAGTCAAAAACAAAAGAGTTTGTCGTCTTGTCAACTCCATCCGTGGACACACTGTATATATATTATTAATAAACTTTATTGTACTTAAATTCTCAAGTTTTTACTAAATTATTTTATTAAAAAAGTAAAAAAAATAAAAGAATCTTATTTTTTGCATTCTTTAAAATGGTTTATTAACGTTTTTTTGCATAAAATTTCCCTTTTACATTTTTTAAATCAGCCATTTCGATGAGAAATTAAATTATTTACAAATTTTTTCCTATGAACTATGCTGAAATTTTGCTTCGTTTTCGTGCTATATTTAAAAAACTGCAAAAGTGCATTTTCACCCCTATCTTCAATTTTAACCCTCTTAATAGCATCTCGCAGTTTTTTCATTTTTAATGACCCTTCGAACGAATCATGTGATGAAAATCCTTGAACGTCCTTCCTTTTTTGCAAAAAATGATAATTAAAACGTATAAGGGTAAACGCGTCGAAAATCGAAAAATTGGCTAAGTTTGAGCGGCCATATATCAGTCAATTTTCATCCAAAAATGCTTTACAACCTCTTGTTTTGAAGGAAATTTTATCTACTTTTATTTCTATGAAACAATGCCTATAACTATCTTTACTCAAAAAAAAACTAGAGGAAAAAAAGTAAAAAAAAATCAGAAAATCGTATTTTTTGCTTTTTTCAAGTTGTTTATTAACGATTTTTTTGCATAAAATTTTCCTTTTAAATTTTTTAAATAAGCTATTTCGATGGGAAATTCAATTCTCTAAATAATTTTTTCTATGAACTATATCAAAATTTTGCTTCGTTTTCGAGCTACAATTAAAAAACAGAAAGGAGTGCATTTTCACCCCTAGCTCCAATTTTCACCCTCTAATTTAATAACATTCCGCGGTTTTTTCATTTAAAATGACCATTTGAACGATTCATAGAAGGCTTAAAACTATAAAGGAGTTGTAGACCGTCAGCGTACATATTTAGTTTACAATTCAAAGGAATTCTCCACAAATCTGCTATAAACATGTTAAACAAAAGTGGCCCTAATATAGCTCTCTGAGGAACACCAGAACCAACTGATCTATAAGGTGATGTTAGTATCGAGGAATCTGTATTTAATCTAGTATATTGTTCTCTACCGTGTAAGTAATTACAAAACCAGGAAAATATAATCCTAGAAATACCTATTAATGAAGTTTAGCATTAAGACAATTGATGTCAATTGAGTCAAATGGCTTAGTCATATCCAATAAAGTTAGAGACGAAATCAAAGAATTGTCGATAGCTGTCAAAATGTCAACAGTTACATTAGCCAATAATGTTGGCTTCTGAAAACTGATTGATTTATAGGAATTATTGAATTTTCAACACAATATTCAAACAATTGATCAAAAATAACAGATTCAGCAATCTTGAGATGAACAGAAAGCATAGAAAAAAGTAACTCTAACGACACTAAGTTGACAAATTGCAAATAATTGCAAAATTAGGTGTTTTTTCACTTTTTTTACTGCCCTTTACTGAAAATCTAGACGCCTTACTGGATATATTATATTGTAGGGAATTAAATTACCTACAATTTAAGGTAAAAATTGTCTCAGGGTCAGGCAAAAGCCGCTCGAGAATTCGCTCTTTCTGCATTAAATAGAGCTTATTTTTACGGTAATTAAAAAATAGAGAAATCACCTACGCCTTTTTGTTCAAATTCGGTTAATAAATAATAAAATTCCTTCAGATTGCCAGATTCATCCAATAAAAATATACATAAACAAGGCTAATAGCTACACTCTGTTATAATAAAATAATATCTAATTGCAAATTAAAAATAACGCATAAAATTATGATTAGAAATTCCAGATATTGGTAATTGCTATTTTATGAATTAAAAATAACCGTGAAATATTAATTAAGTCTCTAATTATCGAATAATGCGGTTTTAATTGGTATTTTCTGTGTAGAACCTACTTTTAAAAATCAGTTTTGAAGAATTTGATGATACCGAATTTGTGTCAAGGTATTGGGGGATTAATGTCGCTAGGAACCCTAGAATTTCGACGCCACTGAGTTTTCCGAAAATTGTAATGTGGCAATTATAATTGTGTCTTTTTAGGGAGAAAAAAAAGAAGTTCCCGCCCATGTTATTTGGAAAGCTAATCATTTTATTAGTTTTTTTTAGTTTCAAAATGAATACAACTGAATAAACTGCAAAAATCCTTGTTTTAGAGAACTTTTGATTAAGGACCTTGATATATTAGAAATATTATCTAAGTAAGGCAAAGATCTAAAAGTGAAATTAATAATTTCGAAATTATAAGCAAGATTTCTATTTTTGTTATAGATTATTGCAGATTTTTATTATCATTTAAAGTCAACACACCTGTTAAACCTGTTTTTTTTTTTTTTCTTGAACCAAAGTTCCATTGTATAAAATAACCAAAAGTGGAATTTATTTTCCTTTTCACCAACTGAAGTCTACTTCTTCATATTTCCTCAAAATATTTTATCAAAACTTAGAAATTTTAAGATAATTTAAAAAAATTCTAATGATTATGGATTACTCAGGATAATTTAATTTAAATCGTAAATTTAAACTTTTGGCAATCTCAAACTTAATACTTACTATTTTTTCAAAAATTTTTATTTGAATTGTTAATTATCATTTTGGTATATCTGGATGCCCTGCTCTATTTTGTCCTCTTTTCCTCTTAAAACCTTAGAATCTTTTGTATAAGCGACCATCATGTTATAAATAAACAGACACTAAACCATCTTTTATATCGTTTTTGTTCTAGTTTATAGTCGACGTGGTATTTTAGCTAAGGTCAGCGCGCTCACGAAAATTGCAACAACAACCTGAGGAATGTGGCAAAGCCAACTGAGTCTCTCTCCGATTTTAAATATCACTCCCCCATTCATCGCCAACTAGATATAAATGTGGATAGAGAACACCGTTGCGACGAACTAAATCGATAATTCCTACACGAGCAGAATGAAATTTGCATACGCAGGTCGAGCGCGTTTTTGCGGCAACAGTGAAAAAAGTATGTTTACACTGTTCAAAATACCGAGTAAACACATGTTTTTAAATGAAATTCGACTCTGTTAGAACGCGGTTTAAGTATGTTGTCTTTTGAAAATTCACTCCAGTTTCCAATTCTGTTCCGTTCCAATTCTGTCATACGTAGAAATACGCAGAGTAAGAAATAAAATTTTCAACGACGTTTGGAAAATTTCCCAAAATTCTCCCACAAAGCAAAGCACGCTACAGATGTAGTTCCAAAATGATTCGTTATTACGATATTCGGACTGAGATAGCATCATCATAATTACAAAAATTAGTTACAGGTTGATAACCCTTTCGAAACGACCACCACCGCGAAATGGGTCATTTTTCAAGGAGGTAAAATTTCTAATGTCAACGCGAAGACCACTATAGGACCCATGCGGACCCAGAATGAGGTGTGTCCAAACGTCGACCCAAGAAGCTGGTCAAACACTAGTATGCTCTAATTTTTTTTATTTGTATTACATAAAACTATCACAGTTACTCTCATTCAAAAGTGTATTACAAATAGTTACAAACATGTTCCCGGCTTAGACTAGAGTTTCGGAGTCTGCGACAAATATCCAAATCTTCTAAGGAGGTCTCACAAAACAAGCTTTGTAGCTTCCAACCTAGGTACCTTCAGGGGACCTTATAAACACTAAATACTTAGGCAAAGTCTACATCAAAGATAGTGATAACAGGCACCGGACTCAGTTCAAAGCCTCCGAATCCAATCTTTGAGGTCTTGATAAAAACGTCGATCTACCACATGCTAGAGGTATAGAAAATAGTAGTCACAACTATGTTTCCTGAAGTAAGTTCAGTAGTTAGCTATTCTTTTATCAGTTTGAGAATTGGTTTGGTAAAGATTAATCAACAAATATTGATAGAATCAATCAATTTGACTAATTCCTATTGGGCTAAGATTTGATAGACTGCAAATGCGCCTACTTCAAATGGATTGGGCTGATCATAAGAATTCCAATTAGTTCCATTGGAATTTGAATGACACCAATAGTGTTCCAATTGAACAAATTCCAATAAGATGTGAATTGACTCAGACCAGAATTCTGACTGAATTGAGTGTAATGAAAATCTCTCTCTATTATTATAGTCAATATAATCTGACAACTTATTGTGAGTTTATTATTAATACAAAGGTTTTAGCTTTTTGTATGAAGTTTTATAATTCGTTCTCACATTATTTCTTTGTTAAAATAATTTGTTACAGGAAATAAATTAATGATGATAAATAAACTTCTGTCAAAGTCATTTGTTTGTTCTGTGTGCCTCGTCCATAGCCACTGCGATCTGTCAGACATAAATTTCCCTCCTGTTTTTTCAAAAATAATTTTAAACTGAAATATGTCGAAAAGTTCTGAATCAAACATTAACCTATTATATATTTTTGAAAAGAGAAAAATTTAACGAGTATGCACTAGTATAGTAGTACTAGTATAGTAGATAGTAGTACTAGTAGATTAGTATGCACTAATATATAGGGTGTTCCATTAAAAAAAAAATTATCTTTAATTTAATTTAGTGACTTCTATTATTCAATTGTTTCTTCTAATACTGTGTTATAAAAATCCATATAAAAGGCTTTAATACTAAAAACTTTTTTGTAATTTCAATAATACTCACAATAAGTTGTCAGATTATAGTGACTAACCCTGTGTAACCCCCTGCCCCTATTGATCTTTCTACTTGCTATTCGCGACACCATTATGAAACTTTATTATTATTTATGAAATATGGATGAACTTTTTCAAAGCAGCCCCTCCCTGGCGAATTCCTTCATTACATATTCCTTAATAATCACTCCCCCACTCCTCCCCCTACTTAACATAATAGTATAACTTTGTTTTTCTATTACCAACTTTTTTGACGGGCGCCTCCACTGAATAATAAGTCGCGTAGGGCTTTCCGTTACCGACCGTTTAGGGGCGTAATTTTCAATTTATATTCCGTTTCTCGGATTAGAGGAATTGTTCCTGGATCTGATTGTGCAAAACTGGAAAAGGACTTGGATTGATTGAATGCTTGCAGATATTGTTCGAGATGAGAGATATAAGGCGCTGAAATCTGACGGTTTATCTTACAGTTTCCTGTGTTATCATGTATTAGACACTGTTGCTTGAATTACCTCGCAAGGAGATTTATCTGATTTGGAACTGACAAACAAATATTCATAAAAAAATTAATATAGACTTATTAATATGAAGAAAATCCCCAAACAAAATTATGACTAGTTTGGATACCTAAGAGACGAGATATTAATAAAATAATTTTTTACGATTCTTATGAGAATGCAGATTTTTTTGGTCTTTCCACTTAGAATGCGCAACAATTGACGAACAGTTTCCACAGCAACTTGTATAAATAGGAAACCGATATCTAAGGAACCGTATGATAGCTCGTAGAAATCGATTAGGTACTTGTAAGATACATAATTTATAATAATTCTCCTTCAAACTGCTGTCGTTGACTAACTTATCCTCCATATGCGTGATAGCGGCAACGCCGCTATCTCGACGTAGCATATTATTTGAAATTTGCAGGTGTCCAAGCAAACAGAATGATCGAACGCGAGCGAGCGGACGCCGAGGCGAGCGAGGCAGCCAAGTGCAACGTTGACAAATCTATAGGTTTACTATTTTAGTCACTAGCGAATCTACAGAAACTTTCGTTAGACTTTAGATGTACCTTCGTACCCGATAAACCTCCTTAATATTCAGTGATCTTCATGTGTACAGGTAGTCTGGTGGTGGATATTGCAATTATACGGCACAGGCGGCGTTAGTTTTTTTTTCTAAAGGGGTCGGAAGGCAAGAAACGTTTGTACTTGACTAAATTATACCATTGCAAGGTTTCTCGAGTTTAAAGACATCTGGAGCAGTTCAGTGTACTCGGATGAAGTACTTACTTAACAGTTTCGAATCGGATGACGAAATTTTGACACCACTGTGGCTTTTTCATTTCAACGGTTCATTTTCCGATGGTATGACATTTACGCAATGGTTCGGTCCCGATGGTTTTTGTCGGCTTGTCCGTTTTATGTAATGTGATTTCTCAATTATAGATTGATGCCATCACCGCATCAGTTAGCGACCATAGAGAATTCTATTTTATTAAGTTAATGCGGCTTGAAAGGATGGTTACGTAAATTATTTATAGAGCGCGATCCATCGCTACTGTCATTCATAAGAGTTACGTTTTAGTGGAAAAATTATCTTTTCCTGATTCTGTAAAAGCGTGGGCACGATAAAGACAAAAGGAATAATTTGTATTCTTCTGCAAAACAACAGCTCTGGAAGTTTTAAGGTTATTCAGGAATGGGATCCGCGTCTGCACGTAATTTATGGATTGCAATAAAATATTTATATGTTATGAATAAGGCGTTTTAAGCCAGCAAAAGCAACAGAAAATGAACTGCCAATGCTCGTTAGTATTCTGTTGCGATACCCCTCGAAAAAGACATGATCTTGGTTTTAAGTATAAATTTGAGTAATTATTTAAGCTGAGTGATGATGTTCGTCAACTTTGTGTTGCTATAAGCCACTCAAACTGGTTCAGTCAACAAGACACGCAAAATTTAGGAAAAATTCCGTAGAATTGAAAAAACTACTTTACCCCACTTGCAAGTTAGGATTTCACTTTTAAATGGCGTTCAAAATTCTCAAAAAACAAGTTTTTTCATTTATAAAAAACTAAACATTTTAGGAAAAAATACTTAGCAAGTAGAATAAGTGCATTTTTATAAAATTGCAAAATTCCTGTTGGGATTTTTTCGTGAAAAAATGTCAGCTTTCAAATGACACTATTGCCATTTCGATTAAATTTTAACGATAAGAAAAAGATCTACATTTTTCGACCCGAAAAAAGACGTTTCGGTAAATTTTTCGCATCCAATTATTTTGCAATACGCGCACAATTTGCACAGAAAGGTACAATTTTTAGAGAAAATTTTAAGCCCAAGATGGGTCACGCGAGTGCATTACTGTATGATTTATTAAAACTTGAAAAAAATGTATTTTTTTCGAAAAACTCAATATTTGCAAAAACTATCACATATTTTGCAATTTTACAAAAATGCACTTATTCTACTTGCCAAGGACTACATATTCTGAAAGTTTCGTAAAAAAATCTTTCTTCGTTTTGAAGATATAGAAGTTTAAAAAAAAATCTATTTTTATTCGTTTTTTTTTTTGCAATAACTAATACATTTGTTTATCAATTTACATCGAGCTGATCTTAAAATTTTTGTTATAAAAAGGTTTACTACTTTTGTCTAAAACATATTTTTCTCAGTTGTAAAAATCTTTATTTATTATTTACAAATAATAACAAACTTTTGAAATAATTTTTTATTAAGTAAAGAAACAAAGTATTGTGAAAATAATAAGAATTATAATCATTATTATGTTAAAAACGACGAAAGTCTAAAAAATATTTAAGTTTGACTGGTTATATCTCAAACGATATTACTCCAAAAACTTTTGAACACATCATTTTGAAGGGAATCTCATCTAGTTTTTTTGTACAGCAAGTTTCTTTACCTCTACCTCTACTAAAAGAAAAATTAGAGTCAAAATAGTAAAAAAATAAAAAATTCTTATTTTTTGCTTTTTCAAAAATTGTTTATTAACGATTTTTTGCATAAAATTTTTCCTTTTAATTTTTAAAATACTCCATTTCGATGGGAAATTCAATTCTCTACAAAATTTTTCCTATGAACTATACCGAAATTTTGCTTCGTTTTCGTGCTATATTTAAAAAACTGCAAAAGTGCATTTTCACCCCTATCTTCAATTTCAACCCTCTAATTTAAGATCACCCCGCGGTTTTTTCATTTTTAATGACCCTTTCAACAAGTCATGTGATGAAAATCCTTGAACGTCTTATTTCCTTCCTTTTTTGCAAGAAATGAGAATTAAAACGTATAACGCAACGAAAATCGAAAAATTGGCTAATTGTAAGTTTGAGGGACCATATATCGGTCAATTTTCATCCAAAAATACTTTATAACCTTTTATTTTGAAGGAAATTTTATCTACTTTTTTTCTATGAAGCAATGCCTATACCTATCTTTACTCAAAAAAAACTAGAGACAAAAAAGTAAAAAAAAAAAATCAAAAACCTATTTTTTGCTTTTTTTCAAATTGTTTATTAACGATTTCTTGCATAAAATTTTTCCTATGAACTATAGTGAAATTTTGCTTCGTTTTCGAGCTAGATGTAATATCTATTGGAAATAATAGTAGGAGATAGTAAGTCCAGCATTATTTAAATTATTTATTATTTATTTAAAGAGATTAAAGATTTAAAGATTTTTTATTGCAGTTTTTTCTTATATCCTATACCATCAAAAAGATGCAACCTACATGCCTCGACCAAAATTGAATTATACCAGTAATATCTAGTAAATAGCTAGGACTATTCGTCAGTCAACCCACCAGACATATACCGGTTTCGGGATTATTGGTTCTCGTCAGTAGTGAAGATGTAGTACTCGCGTATAAAACTTTAAGGAAATGTAAAAGTTACAAAGTTTAGTAGCTACTGGCGTTAAATATTTATTAACTAAAGACATTTTAAGGTAAAATACTAAAGGAAGAGAGAAAACCAGACCACTTTCTCTCACGAGTACGTATACCGCAACAATGCTGAATATCAGTTTGTAATTTACGAGGTGAATTATTTCATAAATAATTGTATATTTGATGTTTGCTTAAGAATTGAAAGCATTAATAACAGCAGCTGTTTGTACAAGGCAGTCAGTTTATCGTCAAATATTTATTCTGCTCCAAAATATTAAACAATTTATCTTGAAGTGTTATTGCGTTTAGCCTTAAAAATAGGGGGTCAGGAAAAATGTCAATCCCTACGACTTTCGTCGATAAAAAATAAGTTTGCGGGATACAAAAAAGGCGTTTGGTAGTTTGAAGACACTCGGTATGTAGTTTATGTACAACATTCTCTAGCTTTGATTCGATTGAGGGTTTGGCTTTAAGCTTAAGGAGTGTAAGATGTTAGAAATAAATGAGAAATTCCTTGTCAGACACGGCATCGTTGTGATACAGCTGTAGACAATAAAAAGTTTCCTACCTAAACTTTCTTTTTTCAGTTTTTGGCTTACATCTCCGAAAATAAGCCTCTAATCGAGATGAAGTATACTTATCGATTTTGTTCCTGAATAAATTTGCTACAAGGCTAGGCTTTCGCCAAAGCTCGCAAAATATTTTTTTCGTTGCAAAATTAGCAGTGAAAAAAAGTGCAAAAATTTCAGATTTACATAAAAAGAACAAATTTGACTGAAATTGGATGAAAGTACAAGAAAAAATAACTGTTGGGGTGCTCAACAAATACGCGCAATCCAGACCCCCAATTTCAAAATGGCGGTTTATTGCAAAACTATAAAGTTGAAAACGCGAGCGCGTATATCTTCTGATAAAGTCAAGATATAGAAATTCGGTAAATAAGGATCGAAAGGTAATTACATTATCTCGCGTCTGTGTAAATTTCAGATTTTTAAGTTGCAAAATAAAAAAGTTATTAACAAAAAAACCCAAAAAAAAATGGTAACTAGGGTCCTTATCTCGGCGGTTTTTTAATATACAGATTTCAACATACTTCAGACTCAGAGTAACTTCACTTCTATTTGCCCAAAGGTTGTAAAATTTTGACAGTACACCACTGAAGAATCTGCCTTTTCGACGCATGTAATAGTGTCGATGTTTGATATATAGATCGCACTTGTCCCTCACGTTTTTTTATCACGTATTATCTTTCAAGTGAGATATCCTGATAAACCAAGAGTAGGTTGATCTAGTAAGATACACCAAAATAAATAAAAGCCAATTAAAATCGAAACAGATAAAGACAATCATAAATAGTTGTTGGTATGATACAGAGTTTGTTGTAAAATTTAAAGTTAGGTTTAAGGTTTACGTGTTCCTTAGGGGTTTTTGTTTACGTCCACTTTATCTTGAAAATGACTAACTAAACAGAATATACTTCTCATTTAAATTATGCAACATTTACCTAGGCTGGAACTGAGGGCCCCAACAACTTTATATCTATTCAAAAATTTGTTACACGGTTAGCTGGCAACAGGTAAATGACTTCGTAGCTATTCCTTAGCGATAAAATGCACGGATCGCGCTTAGCACACTGCGGATAAATTGAATAATTTCAGATTCTGGTTAACGCAGATACAAATTAACTCTGTATGTACCAGCTGACACTGAATGAAGATTGGAAAAAAACTTCTTTGTCACTATTGTTGCATTAATCTTTAGAAACAGTCGCGGGTAATTAACAGTCACAACTGGTAGAGTAGAATATAATTTGACAGAAAATGAATACTGAGTTTAATTAAATGTTATATATTTGTGAACGAGATAAAAGCACCTATTAAGTTTAATAAGCGATCTCCTTATATTTTCATCGTTACGTATCTCTATTACTAACATAAACTACTTCTGTTGATTCCGTAACTTATTTAAGGTCATTATTTTATTGTAAACATGATATTTCTTCTAACAAATAAAAAACTAAATTATAAAGAGGAAAACAATGTAAACAAACAGTTCTTACTTACGAATAATAATTATGTCTTGGACTCGTCAGCTATCTAGCACGATAATTGTGTTACAACATGTAGAATTTAGGCTGTATTTAGTCGAACTGAGTACTTTTATCAATAATAATCTACTCAGAATTTAATGTTTATAATTATTAGACCGTAAAAATACCCTTATCAAAATTTTTATAAAATTAAGATGATTTATCGAAATCCACCACTCAGTGATAATGCTTATTATCATTCCCAATCCCAATAGGATAAGAAAACATTAAACTTAAAGTAAACATTTATCTTACATACTTCAAGTCGCTGCTGTTGCCCATCAATCTATGCGGTCGTTTTTTTTTTAAACAACCGACAAGATTTAAAAAATTCTTAGAGACCACTTGTGAATATGAAAATTATATAATAGATTTGATTTATCTGTACATTATCAGATAAAAAATGGAAACATTTTATATACTGCAAGTAAAAGTTATAGATCATCACGAACT
Organism: Anoplophora glabripennis; assembly: GCF_000390285.2. Taxonomy (NCBI): domain Eukaryota; kingdom Metazoa; phylum Arthropoda; class Insecta; order Coleoptera; family Cerambycidae; genus Anoplophora; species Anoplophora glabripennis. The sequence goes on along the minus strand of NW_019416260.1, from coordinate 63,218 downwards.
GTCAAATAATCATATTTTGGAAGTTTAAATCTCAGTTTCAATAAAAACTTTATCAAGACATGATTTTTCGGGCTTCTCTCATATATGCTAAGAAATATGTCTGTTCCCAGCGATCACATAATTTTTCGACAAATTGTGTCTCTAGGGAAACTATTTGGGCCGAGCATATTTAGATATGCCAATAAAACTTATTTATTATATCGAGAAATCTAATCTACGTTGTAGAGCAGGATACAAGATTATAACAGGATGTTGTGCGGACAGCTGATATTTTAATCCTTAGCCTAATAATGATAGGATTAAATTACATGGCAAATTTTATTCAATTATAAAAATTATTTTGTTGGATTTGATGGATTCATAAAAGTTACCGATAGACGGCTTTTATTACAGTTATTATTGTAGTTATTAGTATATTAGTGTGGGTTTCTTGCTTGTACTTAGCAATAAATTCTGGTAAATTTATAACATTCAGACAAGGTTTTATAAAACTATTAAATCCTAACCATTAAAATTTAATAAAAAGGCACAATTAAAATTTACGTTCCAACGAGATGATTTTGTGATTAGAAATGCATTTGGTCGCCCTCTTCACAATCCACACATAGCCCCAAGTGATTTTATTGTTGGTCTTATTAAAGAACATTTGGTAATAATAAAGAAATCGAAACAATTTGATGAGAGTCACTGAAAGTCTAAAAAAGTCATTGATATGTTCACAAATTAACAAGCGGGCTTAGATAGGAACCTTGAGGCACCCCCGTAATGTAATATTAGTGAAAGACGTTAAAAAATGTTTCGGTACATTTCTCATCAACTGGACGATTACTGTCGAGTGCATCAGACGCGAATAAATTTTTTTGTATCTGCTCCACTCCGATTAACATTCTTAAAAGCGTTTTACGCCCAAATAATAATTCGTGATACAGCCGGCGTTCACGGTTTCTAAACATACGTGTATAATCAACGACTTACGTCCTTGAGGTAATGGGAACCACCAGGCTCGCTTCTAATTGCCGAATTTGCGCAACGAAGTCGAAATTATCCAAACCACTGATTCTGACATTCGTACCTGGCATTATTCTCCCGGTTATTTAGATACTAATGGGAAGAGATTATACAAACAGCCCCTGCGTCAAAAACGGAGTTAATTTTTGGTAAAGTCGCTTTGTTTGATGAGATGTCACATTTCACAAAAAAAAAAATAATAAATAAAAAGGCAAGTGTCAAGTAGGTTAGGTCAGGAAATATAGAGTTGGACGCGAATTTTTGTTTCAGAAAGCTGAATTTATCACTATAGATGCTAAATATTATGTAAAAGAGCTTTAAGTCAAAAAAAAAAAATCGTCAAGATTCGTTGAAAAACAACGAAGTTACAGACTGTCAAAGTTGTCGGCCTATTGTTAAGCAAATTAGGTTGGCAGTGGCAAAATAAATACTGTCATAACCGGCATCCGAGTACTTTCCCAACTAAAAATATTATATAAATATATAATATATAAAAAAGTCATTGGGTCGCTTGATTTTCGGCAAGCCGTGGCGCGGCGGAAGGGTGGGGGAAGCGAACGACAGCGAGTCCGAAGAAAACAACGATAATATTCATAGTCCTGCCGTTAAATAAGCGAAATTCGCTTGAAAATAATATTTTTGACAGTCTGTAACTCCGTTGTTTTTCAACGAATCTTGACGATTTTTTTTAACTTAAAGCTATTTTCGTAAGCTTTCCGAATATGAAATAATTTTTGGCTATATCACGCTCGTGCGTCGTATATTTCATTTTGCAACTAAGGCTAAAAAATTAAAAAAATTCCAGGTTGCAAATTTGAAATTAAAAAAAAAATTATAGATTTCAATGTATTATTATGAAATCTACCATGAAAAAAATCAGTGCGATTGTGGAAGATCCTCGGGATCGTCCAGACTAATAATTAGTTAATTTGTCTATAAGGCCATAATTTGTAAACTATTCAATATTCTTCCAAAATGCATAGTTTTGCATAATACACTGTAAGTCATCTAGATACTTAAAAATTTTTTCACACAGAAAAGACTGCTCAACTATTCAAATGGTTTTTGAAAAATTGAAATCGGTAAACTCTGATATTTTCTTAATTAACAATCCTGTCAATCGAAAACCACGAGATCGATCGTTGCAAAATTTTTAGGGTAGAATTGACATGTTTTACTATTTGTTCACAAAGTTTCATCAATTTTTATAAATGTTTACTTGTTTTAAAAATTGCTCCATACATATGATTTTCTACAATTTTTCCCCCATTGTTAATGCAAAATTCAACTTTTTTGATTCGCAGTTATTGTGACTTTATAGAAAATCGTCAAATAAACAAAAAAATAAAGAATTACTTTTGTTATTTAGGGCTTACTATCAATGTTACAGGGAAAAATGTGTCGAAAAATGAGTCATCTTTCGTTCTTTTTGTATGTTTGTTGTTCCCCTGAATTTAGCAACTGTTTTTCGGAATAGGCAAACTCGGTTTTTTATTCTACATAATATTTGGGAATTTTCAAATACAAACGCCTCAAATGCTCTATTAGGCATAACAGAACTAGCAATTTTGTTACAGTAGTCCAGTTAAAAATGGCGTTCACCTGTCTCATTAAATACGTTCTGTTCCTGCGGAGATAGTTTATTTTAATCAAAAGCAGATATGTATGCATTATGTAAATCCTGACGATTGCAAGTTTATGGGACAGAACCTGTACACTTAGAAGGGGAGAGAAAGTCTCGAGCAATAAAAGTTCTACGTCAGTTTTTCGCCGGACTAAACCGGTGCTAATTTCTCTAAAAAGTAGTTAATTAAAAATATATAAATACGAGTAAGTATAACCAGGATGTTGCGAGGTCGCATTTCTAGCATTTTTAGGCGCTTTTACAGATTTATATAAAAATCAATATCGACAGCAGTTAAAAGTTAATATCCAATTTCATTAGGAAATAAAGTCAAATTTATATCGGACACGCAAATAAAACTTTATAATAAAATATAGTTTTTATGTCATATTTCGAAATTCCAGATAATAATAATTACTAAAAGTATTGTGTTAACAATAAAACATAAAAATATACGTTTGAAATACACAACTTACTAGCATCTATATTTTTGACAGGAAGTAAGCCAATTCTGTTCCACAAATTTGGTGCCGCTTTCCCACGAAATCTTTGAGAATATAATCGCTTAATTAAAACGTAACGTTAACCGTTTTGATTCGAGGAAGACACACACACCTTCCCGGAACAAATTCTTGTCGCTCTATTGTAACTTGCAGGATTTTACCGTGCAATATTTACAGTGAATTTAAATCGTCTGGAGATTCGACACCGCTTCTTGTATTAGGCGAGCGGTTCACCCCTAAAAAGATGCTTCTAAATGAAAGTAACCGACTAAATTTTTTAAAACAAAAACCTACAGCATGAAACTTTTTTTATTTTATAAAGTGTATTTTTCTGATAATTTACATATTTTTTTATATTTTTCGGCGTGGTCAGTCAATTGTTATAACCAAAAATGTTGTAAAAAAAATTACTCGCCGAATGGCTTTGAAAACAGTTTCTGGACTAAAATAAACACAGTTTGTCCTTTGGCAAAAATTCGAAAAATGCTTCGTTTCCAAGATATTTACAATTTAATGTAAAAAAAGTGAGGAAATCGACAAACTTTTGGAATTTTTTTCTCAAAAACCACTGAACAGATTTTAATTCTAAAAAAGCATAATAATCGTCAGATCTTCTACTTTAAGATATATTTTTTTGGTATATGTCAATTATTTTATTGAAGGTCTAAAGCGAGTAAAAAGACAGTCTACAAATTGTGAAATTGTAACTCTTAATCCATTGACACATGGATGGAAAACCGAAAATGGTTGTTTGGATTTTAATTATTTCGAAGGAGAAACTGCGTTAGATATGCTTCAAAAATATTTTTGTTCATGTAGAGGAAAATTGTAACTGTTTGTCATCGAACCTGGAACGCTGTGCAGTCTCTGCGTGCTCAGATGAATGTTAGAATGTTCCATCCGAAATTGATGATAAAACGCTTATTTCAACTCAAGAACTTGTCGAAAATAACGAAAAACTTATTATTTAAAAATTAAATAAAAAAGAAATTAATATACTTTTATTGCTCTTAATATTTTTGTAAAATAAAAATAAAATAATTATCCTATACAATAAATTATCCAATAACTTTTTTATTTTTCGAGACCGCTAGGTCAATTATTATTATTAGGTTAATTTTACGATTTAAAAAGCTTATTTAGTTTAGTTTTGGTATAACTTTCAAGTCAATTTTAGCCATTTATAAAACCAAAAATCGAATATTTAAATTTTACTAATTACTTGCAAAAACCTTACTCCGGCTACAAAACCAAACAAAATGATCTTTTGAACATTTGTACTGTTAACATATATCGATTAAAAAAAATCATAATAATGTTTATTGTAAATATAATCTAATCCAAGATATTGTAAAAAGAAAATTTAAATTTGAAGTGTTATCATAATTTTCTTTATAAGGCTTTTTTTTACTCGCTTTAGACCTTCAATAAAATGATTGACCCATACCAAAAAAATATATCTTAAAGTAGAAAATCTGCCAGTTATTATGCTTTTTTTAGAATTAAAATCTGTTCAGCAGTTTTTGAGAAAAAAATTCCGAAAGTTTGTCGATTTCGTCACTTTTACATTAAATTTTAAATATCTCGGAAACGAAGCATTTTTCGAATTTTTGTGAAAGAACAAAAAGTATTTATTTTGGTCCATTTTACAATAACAAACAATTTTCAAAGCCATTCGGCGATTAACTTTTTTTTACAACTTTTTTGTTTATAATAATTGACTATATGAAAATATGTAAATTATCAGAAAAATACACTTTATAAAATAAAATAAGTTTCATGCTGTAGGTTTTTGTTTTAAAAATTTAGTCGGTTCATGTCTTTTAATTAGGGGTGAACCGCTCGCCTATATGCGAACACCTGCAAATTAGAAATATTTGCAAAGGAACGCGATCAGCATCAAAATTATTCTATTTTTATTGGTCGTTGATGTTTTTTGTTTATATCGATTCATTCTTTTATTGATTGACTCACTAAATAGGATTATTTTAATTGTTTATTGTTTATAAGACCTACATTTTTCATTTACTAGTTTGAAAAATGCTTTCCCGTTATCTAAAATGACCTAAAACCTGCACTATCAAAAACTGTCAAAGTTTAATTTGCTGACATTGTGTTTAACAGTTCTTTTAAGTTATTGATTGAAATTTTAAGAACTATCAGTTCAAATTCTTCGTATCATTGCAATCAGCAAGAATAGAAAGGTCGGTAAAATAAACTGAAAGTAGTACATATAACCACAAAATAAAACTCTAATTTAAATAAGTATTTGAGTATGAACTCACTTTCCGTACAATTCGCATCTACAATGTAGATTTTTAGAAAAAGTGACGCCCTGAAGACATTATTAATCTTCTAAAGTTTCTGTCAGACTTAAACCGTTAAATCCAGACGGACCAGGGTCGTAAAAACAGAAGAGAACCTACCACCATTGACATATCCACAAAGCACGGACCGATGCAGCACAATTTGAAACCCACAAAGCACAAAATCGGCCGCAGCACCACCGCTCGGGCTGACTAGAGTGAGAGAAAAAAAAAACCGTGCGCTCGCCGACCGCGAGCTGTTCCAACCGCGAGTATACCAGTGAAACTGAATCGTAATGTTCGAAAAGAATTCAAAGCTTTCCCGTTAGCCTGGTGAATGGCAATGTAAAAATCTAGGTCGTCTTGTTCGAGTTTGGCAGCGGGAACGGTGTGCCTCGCGGTACCCCCCTCGGCCCCACGCCGCTGGCCAATAGCCGGGCGGCAGGTTCATTGCCGAGGAATGGAGAAATGTCGACTTCCTAATTTCCTGGGGTCAGTTTTTGGTGGTTTGGTGGTACACTGCTTGACAGACTGAGGTTCGATGTTAGAACCTCCCGAAGCAACTTAGAATTAATCTCTCTAATTCCACAGATATTTTACAAGGTAAAATTACACTTTCTTTGGGAGGTGTTAACTTTTCTAACATCTAAAGCGAGTACAAAGCTTGTGTTATCTGTTTATATGATTTTATTGTCTGTCTATTCATTTTCTTCAATGATTGTTTTGCTTGAGACATTGGATCAGAAGAGGAGAAATGTCTATTTGCATCTGAAGAGCATTTGGATATTGCTAGGATATATCCATCTATACAGTCATGATTTGTTACTAATTGTTCGTGTTTTTGTTGAAAACGACAAAGTTTTTTGAAAACTAACAGGAGTAAGAAAAGTTTTAGAATTAAATTCCCCATAAAATAAAGTAACAATTTTGAACTATGACGTTTAAGATATTTTATTACATGAATCGTTGAAATGGTCATTTTAGATGAAAAAACTGCGGAGTGCTATTAAAATAGAGGGTGGAAATTGGAGATAGGGGTGAAAATGCACCTCTTTCAGTTTTTTAATTGTAGCTCGAAAACGAAGCAAAATTTCGCTATAGTTCATAGGAATAATTATTTAGAGAATTGAATTTCCCATCGAAATAGCTTATTTCAAAGAATTTAAAGGAAAATTTTATGCAAGACAATCATTAATAAACAATTTGAAAAAAGCAAAAAATTCGATTTTCAGATTTTTTTTTTACTTTTTTGGTTCTAGTTTTTTTTTGAGTAAAGATAGGCAGTGTTTCAAAGAAAGAAATGTAGATAAAATTTCCTTCAAAACAAGAGGTTGTAAAGTACTTCGCCAATTTTTCGATTTTCTTCGCGTTTACCCTTATACGTTTTAATTCTCATTTTTTGCAGCAAACAAGGAAGGAAATAAGACGCTCAAGGATTTTCATCACATGACTTGTTCGAAGGGTAATTAAAAATGAAAAAACCGCGGGGTGTTATTAAATTAGAGGGTTGAAATTGAAGATACGGGTGAAAATGCGCTTTTGCAATTTTTTAAATATAGCACGAAAACGAAGCAAAATTTCGGTGTTTCATAGGAAAAATTTTGTAGAGAATTGAATTTCTCATCGAAATGGCTTATTTAAAAAATGTAAAAGGAACATTTTATGCAAAAAACCATTAATAAACAATTTTAAAGAAAACAAAAAATAAGATTTTTTTTATTTTTTTTACTTTTTTAATAAAATAATTTACTTAAAACTTGAGAATTTAAGTACAATAAAGTTTATTAATAATGTATATACAGTGTGTCCACGGATGGAGTTGACAAGAAGAGAAATTCTTTTGTTTTTGACTTTATCGAAAAATGTCAGTCTTTATAAAAAGTTCTGCCCCTCGAAAATATTAAACTGTCATGCAATCTTAGATTCGAGCGGCCATGTATCACTCAATTTTCATCCAAAAATTCTTGTTTTGAAGGAAACTAGAAGCAAAAATTTTTAAAAAATCAGAAAATCGAATATTTTGCTTTTTTTAAATTGTTTATTAACGATATTTTTGCATAAAATTTTTTAAATAAGTTATTTCCATGGGAAATTCAATTCTCTAAATAATTTTTCCTACGAATTATAGCGAAATTTTGCTTCGTTTTCGACTTCCAATTAAAAAACTGAAAGGGGTGCATTTTCACCCCTATCTCCAAATTCTACCCTCTAATTTAATAGCACTCCGCCGTTTTTTCATCTAAAATGACCCTTTGAACTATTCTTGCAATCAAATTGCTTAAACATCATAGTTCCTTTTAACTAAGGTTTTTGGTCGAGACTTATCGAAGCGAGAATTCCCGGGAAATCTGGCCTTACTCGAGACGAGAAAAAAGTGTCGAGAAATCAGCTCTTTGAGTCAACTGGTAAAATATTGCCAAACCTTAAACATTTATATAAAGCTTTAATGACGATAAAGTCAACATCGACAGAAAATGAACTGGTTTTCTCATTATCTTGAAACCGATTGTCAGATAATGCTATTAATGCGCTTGTATTTTTAAAAGCACATTTCATAAAAAATACTTAGAGACAAATAGCTGAGCGGTTGAAGTGATTTATTTATTTTAAGTTTATAAGGCTAATAAGCTAGTCTACTTTGATGATTCTCATTTTTTTTTATGTACATAGTTAAAAAACTGTGTAGAAATTTTATTAACAGATACATAATCTTTAAATTAAAGTTTGTTTTTTTAAAGATTTCTTGGGTTAGAAAGTTAGATTCCTTATCTATTATTTGTTTAATTAAATGACTGTGTGAATGATTATTATTAATTATTGGAAGGAAACCAAGATTCAAAAACATTTAAATAAAAATATATTGAAAATGTTTAATAAAGAGACAATTTAAAGGTTTTCAGGAAGATACTCAAAGTTTAATTTGGTTTTGTTAGTAGAAGTAGAAACATTTGGAAGTAATTAACAAAAAAGAATGAATAAGTAATAAATGTTGATTGTTAAGAATATTAGCGTGTTTTTACTTCGCAATTGCAATACCAAAATTATGACTTTTTCAAAAGAAATCCTACTTTTAACCCTATTTTTTTTTTATTATATTCAATAGCCTATTTAAAGGGTCCATAAAAATGCGCTGTCTTCAGTAAGTGTAAAAATTTATAGTTTTTTATTTCAGTGTTCAATGACGTAATGTTGTGTTTGTGTGTCGTCATTGAAAAATAAGGTTAATAAATCATTTTTTACGATAGATTTTGAGGAAACAAAGTTATGATATGTGATAATGATCTCAAGGTCAAAGGTAGCCTCTATATCGTATCAATATCTTTTCTGGGTGTATAGTAGGATCGTATTCGATGCAAAGTAGAGCAAAAAGTTGTCGGTCTTTTATCAAAGGAAAATCATGTCATCATTTTTAGGAGGCGTAAGATAAATCATTTCAAATTTAAAATGAAATTCAATGTAAAATCTGAAATACCGCTGCATACGCACTGTGTTCTGGTAGTAGCTGTAGTCGCCCAGGTGCATCGAGTGTACGAACTGGTCGGTTATACGTCAAATACTAACCTGGCGAGCTTTGCCGTCAATTAGAGAGCGCTTCCAAAAAACAAGTAAACAACAGTGGCGCGTACAGAGGTAAAATGTAGTACATATGTGGAATTTAAAAAACAAATTGGATTTATAATAAATTACATTTAAAATAAATAGTTTATGAGAATAAAGGAATTTTTGTAGGAACAAGGGTGCCAGACCTGAACTGATCCCCTCGTCCCTTCATAATGTATAAAGAAATTATTCAATTTGTAAAACCCTTAAAAGCGTACTTCATTGGTTCCCTTGACAGGCAATGATTTATTACTTTGCATCGAATATGATCTTACTATAGTTTTGTATTTGGAAATGCAGCACGGGAATGCTGCATCACCTGGAACGAATCTCTAAGTAGATGGCTGCGATTTTATTAGTGTGATCGTTACGTGAATCTATTTAAAACGCCATGGTATTGTGAAAACGACGAGTAATAGGTCTTTTCATTAAACGGAGTTGATATAACCGCAGAGTTTGGCAACTTTTCGAGGAATATCGAGGTTATACAACTAATGGCCTGTTGTACATGATCGTCAGCTTCGTAATTTACATGATTTGTAAATAATGCGTCATCGAACTGAGTATTTTAGATGTTCATTTACCTATTTAGCAGCTATGATATTAAATAATGTACTGATGCCTCAAGACTTTACAGTGAGTTGGTCATGGAAAACGATAACTCCACAAATGCTGCTGTTTTTTAGTTTTAGTTTTTTAATTTTTGACTTGTATTAATATAATATGCGTGTGTGTATGAGTGTGAATCTGACTATACCACGTATTTGTATGTGTATTGCACAAGCATGTATGAGTGTTGTGTATGTATATTTATAAGTTATATTGTTTTTTTTTACACTGTTTTAATAACACTTTATAATCATATTGCTTTTAATATGTGTAGGTTAATTGACTTTCTGAGGGGTAGGCTAATTATCAGTTATCTGTGTCTAGTCCTTTTGTGTATAGGTTGTATATTGCCATTGTAACTATGCACAATAAAAATTTTTTACCTTTTTTTTTACCTTGTATTTGTGAACTAAACTTAAAAACGTCTAGTATTTTATAACTGTGAAATCAGCGTGAGGTAGAATTAGTACTTGGATTACGAAGCGATATCTAGAGTACCTCAAGGGTCCACCCTTGGGCCCTTCGCATTTACCACTTTCACGAATGATATTACAATGTCACTACTATTTTCAGAAAGTTGTTTTTTTAAACAGAAATCTATTAAATACTCAACCAAGATTATACGGACGACCTAGTCCACATATCACAGCTATAAAAGTTGATATATTGTTTCAAAGTAGTCGTTCCTCATCAGTAAGTTAAGTGTAAATAGTAATTTATCAGGTGGCATGGTTAAAAAAGGATGGCCGTCCTCGCATTTCGATAACGAAAAGCTCAGAATTTGTCATTTAGTATAAGGAACTAGATATAGTAAACAAATTCGACCCAGATCGGCGATATTTCTTATGCAGGATGTAACGCCTGATTTGAATTAGGTGTGGCTTATTGTTAGTTACATTAAGAGTTACTACAAGGATTACGTCAAATGGTTTCAAATTTTAGATAATAAATATGTAAAGGTTGCGAGGCTGGTTTCATACAGACTAGTTCTCCAGCATGTGTTGTAATCGTTTGATAATATTTTTTCAATTTCTCCTGTACAGGTTGCTTGTTAATAAATTATAACGTTTTGGATTATACTGAAAATTTTACACCTGTCATTTTAAACCAATTACATACTATAATTTCGACAGTTGCCCATGGCAACCTTCAATTTTTTCGGAAATTTTTTTCCTCCTGCCAAGCTAGGCAAATAAAATTAATAAGTGGAATTTTTTTTTGACAGCTATCATAGGTATGGTTAAAAAATCAGTACCTATCCAGAATTTTGCTTTGTAATGTTTTTATTTATTTTAAAATAATAAATATTTGTTCCGAGATTTCTTCTATTAACGCTAAATGTTTTTGAAATTCTGGCTGGAACTCTTCTCTTCGCAACGGAGAACCATAATAATTACCTTTATTTTTTATTTCCATCAGATGTCTGTGATTCATAAAATATATGTAATATCTTCCTCCAAAATCTTTTGAATAGCTGCGAAAAGGTTTTCTTGATGCGGACTGATTCCAGTTTTTTTAAGTAAATATGGCAAATACTTTAAATTTTTATGAGACATAAGAATGTCCCCTATTTTGGTGCAAGAATTACTTATAATATAAGGTTTTAAGTTAGTTTTTTGGTTGTTCACTGCCATGATTTAATTGTAGAAGATAGAGAAAATGGCTGTCAACGTGACATATAGCGAAGACGATTTTGACATCACAAGCGTAAGCCTACTTGATTGCAGTTATGATTTTTTAAGAATCAGTGATATATTGCCATAGACATCGGTTTTCCACAGAAACTTACGTTCCTTCTATTTTAGAAGTACTAGTTGAATTATACTGCAAACATAAATATCTGAATTCAAAAATTAAATGCCTTGTTTATTACTAAAGTGAATATAATGTGCTGTTTTTTATGTTTAATAAGGATCATTAATAAACTGTCATAGACATCGGATTTCTACAAAAACTTACTTTCCTTCTATTTCAGTAATACTAAGTGAATTGTACTGCAAAGATAAATATTTGAATTTAAAAATTAAATGCCTTTCTTATTACTAAAGTGAAAGGAATGAGTTTTTTTTATGTTTTAATAAGAATATTTGATAAACTGCCATAGACATCGCTTTTCTACAAAAACTTACTTTCCTTCTATTTCAGTAATACTAAGTGAATTGTGTTGCATAGATAAATATTTAAATTAAAAAATTAAATGCCTTTTTTATTACTAAAGTGCAAGGAATGTGTTTTTATATGTTTTAATAATAATCATTGATAAACTGCCATAGGCATCGCTTTTCTACAAAAACTTACTTTCCTTCTATTTTAGTAATACTAAGTGAATTGTATTGCAAAGGTAAATATTTGAATTCAAAAATTAAATGTCTCATTTATTACTAAAGTGAAAGGAACGTGTTGTTTTTATGTTTTCCTAATTTTCATTTCCAAAATGAGCCATTTTTTAATTAAAAAAACGCGTGAAATGCGATTAAATTATATGACGTTTAAGAAGAAAAAAATATGTCATGCACCACAAAACAATGTCTACCTGTCAAGCCAACTTTATTTTGGCGAAATAAGTTTCAAAATGAAACATGTCAAATTTTTAAAATAAATTTTGGTTGTAAAATTTTTTTACCGAATCCCCCACGTCCTTGAATTAATATCTGAAAATTCCCAAAAACTGCGTTCTGAAAATAATTCAAGCACTAGGGAGATTATAAGTGAACATTTCACACGTCGATCTTGTAGCCAGGATATTTTAAATAGTTCCTATGCGGCAAGGGAAATTCTAAATATTTTTCTCTCTAAACGAAACCCGACTAAAAATTTGATGACATTTACGACATGCACTGAGATCCGTTTTAGTTATACAGGGTGTTACAAATTAGTAGGTCAAGCAGTTAACCACATATTCTTTGGACTAAAATAATTTGACTTTCCTTATGCCACTTTTCATATCGGCGCCCCATATTCAAAATACAGGATGTCAAAATTTAAATTTAAAAAATGTTTTTATTGATCCTGAACTCCGGTGATTGTAGAGATATTTATTATTATATCATTATTTTGCGAAAACTATAGAACCGATTTTAATGAAATTTTGTGCGTTGTTTTATTATACTTTAAAGTTTTTACCAAAATTAGAATTCCCTCGGAGCAATTAAAATATTTTAAAAAAATTATCCAAAAAACTTGATTATTTTGCCTTTCTTTCAATTATTGATATTTTGCAACATCGGTAATAAATTTAAACATTTTTAACTTATATTGTGCAAAAATTCTATTCTAAAACTTTTTCCTCTTCAATATTCTTCCAAAATGCATAGGTTCCAAGATATAAGTAAAAAACGCAGATATAATAGGTATTTTTTTTAATTATTTTAAACATATTTGCAATTTTGAAAATGTTCCGGACCTCGCCCAGATCTAGGAATGTACACTTTTATTATGTGAGTTGTACTGAAGGTAATCCAGAAAAAAATTGCTTACCCTCTCTCACAACCACTTCAAAACCGATCCATCCTGATCTACAATCCGTCGGTCTTAATACAATTTCCTCTTTTTTGATGAATTTCTTGTACAGGTCATATTTGAGGATTGTCAATTACATTTACTATCTTTCTATCCTTTGGAACTACCTTGTGTAGTTTTAGAGAAGGTTGAATTCAATTGAATTCAATGAGATCACTTTTTTCTTTGAAAATTCTCCCCTCCTCTCCATGCTAACTCATGTAAAACAATATAAAACATTTCGCGCTATAAACCACTCCCGATATATGATAGTTTCTTCGGGGCTCTTGCCTGGAAGAGGGCCCCGATAACAACCGAAACGAATTAGAGAGACCAAATTAGTGTTATAAATTAACAGCAAGCCATGACACGGTTCACGCTGGCTTTGATTCCGAGTTATTTTTTTTCTTAATTTGATATTTCCTGCGAGATTCGACTAATTAGTAGTTGCAATTTAATTTTTCGAATTCTCATGCATATTTATGATGAAAGTTCGACTCAAAGCAAATGGATAATTGCGACACACACAAAAGCAACAGACAAAAATACGTTTTTTTAATAAAATTAGGTTCTAATTACCGACGGTAGTCGGTCTGCGTTAATGATTAATAAAGAATTCGTTTGTATAATTTTGGGCTGCTTTAACATCGGACGAATAAAAAGTACAAGACCCATCTCATAAACTAGAATTAAATTATCAAAAAAAGTATCTGTTACATCAAGAGAATGTAAAAATATGACAATTATGCCAATTTTCGTTCAAAATTTGTCGGAAAGGAGTACGTCATTGATACAGTTTCTTCATCCATCAAGTACCGTGAAGTCGTTCGATTTGGTGCCAAACACCATCATAATTTTTGCGTACAAACAGGTTGACAAGCCCGTCCTTTAATTCTGCCTTGAGGCACCCCAAATTTTAGGTCGTTGTTGAGTTATATATTTGTTTGTTGCTTTGATTACTCCAATCTCGAAATTCGAATACCCGAAGGGTTCAAATTTCTTAATATTTTATTTGTGTAATAAATTAATGTCTAAGGAAAGGTTGTGTAGACGTATGCACCTTAGTTTTATGACATCCTCCAGTGGAAGCCTCCAGGTCTGATCTCAAGATTAAGCGTTAACATTTTTTTAAGTATTACGGTAATAATCAAGAATGTTATAAAATAGTTGCCAATGCATCACAAAATGTTAGATTTAAAGTTGTTGATATTTAGCAGATTTATTACAGTCTTTGTTGTTTTTCCAAGTAAAACTTTCAAGATTTCCGAGATGTTTCGTTGAATTTCAAATATATTCTTACTGCTAAGTACAACCAAATGACAAGGGCCTAAATATAGACCTTTGAGGGATACCAGAAGGGTGCTGTGGTATTGTGGCAGGAAACACGACAGACTACAGCGAGAGAAAAACTGAATAAAATCCAGAGTATATCGACTCAGGAATAATAATGGCTGGAGAAATAGTCCCTATTCTAGTATAATGGAAACATGTACTCGTATGTCAGAACCAACTAGGGGGATGGTATTCGAAAAGATGATCCCAAGGTTTCCTGGGCGATTGGGAAAACCCTTTTTGAAACCCAAGGAGCTGACAGAAGTGTCGGCAACGAAGCTTTGTTAAAAGGGCAAAGTTACTTGCTGAATAGGTTTGGGCAGTGGGACACACAATAGGCGCGCTTTGGGACTTCCAACCACAGGAAGAAGAAGAAGGAGGAGAAGAAGAAGAAGTATTTTCTAACTACTAAGCACAACATTTATAAAGCAGCATTAATTAAATCAACTTATATTGCATGCATTTGCTAAAATGGTCGAACAGGTACAACTCGCAAAAAAATTGTAAGCAATTACCAATGCAAATAATAAAAAAGTTAATCTAAACTAAATTGAAACGTTCTACTGGGTGGTGCACCACATAGCAGCGATTGAAAAAAACGCCGTTCGCTAACCAGTCCATAAAAAACGACATATTAATGTATGCAAAACTCTTATCAATGATTTATTTATTATCCTTGGCCCCTCCTTATTGCTTTCTTTCAAGGCGTTGTTAATTTTTCCCATGCCGATCGCCGGATTGTGTAATACACCAGAGAATTGCCATAAGTCCTGCTTAGATCTGCTCTGATTGCGACAGTTGCGACAGTCAGGGAATGATATGCAGTTTCACCCTGAGGTTAAGGGGCTTAAAATATTCAAAAGTCAGGTGAAGTCTCCTGTCAGTTAATATGATATATAATCGTACAAAAAGTATTCCACTAATCTATGGGTTTCAAATAGGCTCAAGTGATGTATGAGGATCCGATAATGTTGTGTCAGGAAATTGAGGATTAATAAAATAGTCCTGAGGAGGATTGTAAATTAAAATGAAAATTTGACTCTATTTTAAAATCAAGTATCATATGCAGACTAATGCAAATTTTCAATTAAATATTCAATTTATTTGAACTCAATTTGTTTTCGAGGAAGAAAACGTGTATTAGTGTCAAATAAATATTTTTTTGATTTGACATAATAATTTTTTAAGTATAAACGAGACACTCTATACAGGGTGATCCATTAACGGTAAGGAGTGGCTGTATATAGGAAACTAGACGTGTTACAATTATGGGGTAAAAAATCTATTAACAAATACGGCCAAAAGAAATTGATTTAAAATATTTTCAAGTTTGTAACTTCACCGCTAGGGAACGCAACGTTATAATTAGTTTTATAAGCTCCACTTTAATTCTTGTTCACACCGCCACTCGGAATTAGCATGGTAAGTTGTATTAGTGCACTATCAACGTTGCCAGTTGTTACCTTTCTAAAACTGTTGCAATGGAAAATAATTTAGAAAAACATTTTGCTTTTGTATGGATTTGCAACGTGTTATTTTAAAGTCAACACATTTCTTTTATGTCAACGTGGACGAAGAGAAATATTTGAAAAACTATTCTATTGTTTTTTATAAATATAGACTTTTTTACATAACTTATTAAATATTAACAAATATTGGTACGTGCAAATATAACTAATTTATGTTTTATAATAATTATTTATTGATAGGAATTTTTTTTAATTGTTTCAAGTTTTCACAAACAATTATATGTTATTATTTTTTTCAAAGAGTACAATTTAATTTGTAAATCTCTGTGTCAATGATCTCCGACAATGACTTAATTTAGCTAACTAATAGGGGACGCATTTAATAACATTAAAACAAGTAATATTAAAAATTTATGAAATTCTAAACAAAATACGATACATTTTTTGCCTTATTTTCTTATTCAGCCTCTTCAGAAGTCAATAATGGTAGACATACTAAATTAATCCAAAGTAAACAAAGCAGCAACAAAATCAAATCGTGAACAGTTTAAATTTAAGCAGAATGCGATCCTGTTCCGAACGCTTACGAAAGATAACAGAGGTGAACTATACGTTATTGTCATATGCCGTAAAAGTCAGGTGAGTAAACAGATTATTTACTTATTTTTTATATATATTTATATGTCATTATTTATTTGTTACTGAGTTCTCTATAAGGTAGTTTATTTTATTTTATAGAATCAAATTTTCGTTCATGTTTGATGGTAAGGCTTCTGGTGAACACCCATTCCAAAAAACGCGATAAAGAGCAGTAGTTCACGGTGGTGGTGGAAGTTTGCTTTTTAATAAATTTTGACGACAATGCACACCGCAAAGCTCGACGTTATTCGAGGCCGCGTTAGTTTGTCCAGCGGCGGGGTATGAGAATTACTCTAAAAAAGTAACAAACATTCAGTTTTCGCATTGAAATTTAAGAAAATATACTTATGATATGTGTTTTTAAAGGTCAAACTCCGTACAAAGTATAGTCAGCATCTCGGTATTAAAATATTTGAAAAACTTGTTCCCATATTTATTTAGTCATACCCATATACAGGTCAGTGATAGAAATGTATACGCCCAGTTGAAGAATACACGCGCGGGTAAATGGCGTATAACACAGCCGCACTGGGCGACTGGGCAATAAATCTCAGTTGTTGACATGCGATTGACAAGCCTAGCAGTGCAGTGCAGTGCAGCAATGCGAAATTTCGTGTGATTCAGGTAATTTTAATTTTATTATAGGCACCTTCTGTTAATCATTCATATTACAATTGCGAAAGGTAGAAATAAGAGGGATATTTTGTATACTAATATTATTACATGGCATTTGGAGACCTTTTGAAACACAAAAAAACGCTGTAATTTGTGTGTAGTACGAAATGGCGGGCATTTCGAACAGCTCCTTTGAGGTCTAGTTATACAATAAGTTGTTTTTCTATACCGTGTTGTTTATTTTTTTTATTATCTTACAATAAACTGTGTGAAACAAAAAGTTTTATTTCTGTCTAAACAAAGCGAGATAGGAAAAAAGTAAATAACAAAAAAGTTGTAATTTGAATTTCAAACTTACCAAAAAGCAGTGGCGTACCATATTTTTTTCTATTTTTATCAAGCTGGTATCTTGTTGTGACGCCACTGGAGAAAATAGGACAAATTAAATTATGTGGGAAAATGAGTATTATTATTACAAATAAAGTTGCCAAGTTTCAACAAAGTCTGAAAAGGGGTTTTCGTTTTCTGTAAATCGAAAACGACGCATCTATACATAATATGTTTACAAGAACTTTCAGTACATGTTGTGAAAGTCCTGCTACAAAAAACGCGGACACCCTATATAATAGAAATTTTCTACACATTATATACAAATTATTATAATTTTTACCCTTAGCAGAAAACTTTTTTAGGGACGCATATGAAACTAAATTTTATTGCTTGACGTTTTTATACATGTTCAACTGACTTCGGAAAGACTGTAACACGTTGTATATAAATATACTTTTAATTATTAAAGGTATCTATCCAGCTCTATAATATATTCATCTTCAATTTGCACTGACGTAGACAGGCAGGCCACGTTAGGCGTTATCGTCAGATAAGGCCCCTAGTATGTAAAATTAGAAACCGCGTTCGGAATATCAAATTAGTGCCTCCACCTGACTTATTATACCCAACGCGAAATGTATATAGTAGGTCGATGACTTCCTACGGGTGTTTGGCCACCCAATCGTTCTCTTTTTCCTCGAGTTCTAACAGATCTTCAAGAACTCGAGCAAAAACCGATTCATGTGCTGTTTGTTCACTGTGACGAAATGCGGCCTCTTTTCAGCAATACGATTCGGAATATTCATACATTGTAACGCTTTAGAGAGGCCCCGGACTGATTTTTCGAGCCACAGCGGAATTTTTAAAGCATTAGGCTGGCGTTGTAGGATTCTTTCGTTCTAGTAACTTTCTGTAAGCAAAATATAGGAATATCGAACACTGAAATTAAGTTATTTCTATTTAGCACAGAATATGCTAAATAGAAGTTGCACCAAATAAATTTCATACTGACAAATGCAGACAAATACAATATACAGGGCGTAACTTTGGGTGGGGGTCATATTTATACCTTTAGATTCACATATAAGTTTGTTTTCTCAAATTCTGTCGTGAAAAGTGACTTGTGTACCTTTTTATTTTCAGTAATTTTCATACCCCGCCGCTGGGAACATTGAAACTGCAGTGCATATGCATTGTTGTAAAATCTCTTTAATTTAAAGGCAAGGTCACTAAAAGGCAACTTTTATTAGAAAGCATATTTCTAAACTACCCACGGTGAGGTACTCGTTGGCAAGTTAATTTTATTGAATGGGTGTTAGCCACAGCCCTGCCATTCCATAAACGAAAATTTTAATCTTTTAAATAAGATAAACTATGAAACTGTAGCTAACAAGTAATCTAACAGAAAACTCAAACAATTATAAATAAATAATGATAAATGGAATACACAAAAGTAACCACATAATCTGTTTACTAACGTACCGAAAGAAAAAATTTCAAAAGTTGAAATTAAGTCCTTTACAACTAGGAAAGTAGGACGTGCAAAACAGCGTCGGGCAAAAGCCGCTCGGGAATTCGCTCTTTTTGGACTAAATAGAGCGGTTCTGGCGGTTCTTCTCCCGCATACAGGCTGTTCATTAACGTTAACTTTTACTGCAGCTAGCGCGATTATTACATGAATGATTAATGTAAAACTTTCTGAAAATAAAAGTTTAACCCTGTCTTTAATTGTCTCTAAAATCCTGGTTCGATACGTTCAATACAATTAACATTATATAAAGAAGCTATCTTGGGAACAAAGAGGCGTAGGTGATTTCTCTTTTTTTAAATTACCATAAAAATAAACTCTATTTGAAGCAAAAAGAGTGAATTCCCGATCGGCTTTTGCCTGACCCTGGGATTTGTTTATATCGTTTTTTGCAATAATGATGCGCATTTTTCGATAACTTATTTTTCTGCGTTCAACCTTTATTTTACAGTCAAGAAATTGGTAAAATATGACTAGATACCTTAAATTGTAAGGTAAAAAGTTATTAACTAAATTTTCTGTAAAATTGGTCGTATGAACAACGCTGAATTTAACGCTTAAAAAATATAGTTTCACAAACTTTCAAGTTCCTAACCTACATATTTTCAGAATAATCATAAAAAAACGATTTAAACTTTCAACGCCCTGTATTTCCGAAACTATCAACTTTCGGATAAGGTATGTTTACGCCAATGGTCATCATTTTACGTGTAGTATCTTCAGCTTTCGATTTTCCCATTGTTAATGAATCACCCTGTATATATATTTGAGATAAGTATATGTTTTCAAAAATAGGAATATTTTTGCTTTGATTAGTCATTATCACAGTGTGAATACTAGACGAAAGAATGAGCTATATGAGCCTTCTGCTAGATTAAAAATAACTAGTGACTCAACCAGATTTATAGGGCAAGAATATTTAATTTGTTACCGACAAATATAAAAAAACAAAGTACTACTGAAACAGCATTTAAAAAGTGTTTGACACACTTTCTGAAAGAAAAGTGTTTTTATTCTCTAGAGGAATATTTTAATGTAATGTAATGGGTGCAATATATCTGTTTTTTGTTTTAAGTGTTAGACCTAAGGTTTTTTTTATGACCATTCCTATACAATAAATTTATTGTCATAAAAGGAAATTAAATGAATAAATAAATAAATAAATAAGAGTAGAACCCAACACACATTAAAATCAATAAACACGTGATTNTTTTTGTCATTTTCACGCTTTAATTTTACAGAAACTTTGACGCCCTGTATCTCGTTAAGGAGGCGACCCTATGTTTATTAAGACTTTTCGTCTTAATTTTTCATGTATTACTTACCCTAGAAGTCTGTCAGCGGTTTTTTGAATCACCCTGTATATGTTTTCAAAAATAGAAATATTTTTGCTTTGAATAGTCATCACAGTGTGAATACTAGACGAAAGGATGAGCTATATGAGCCTTCTGCTGGATTAAAAATAACTAGTGATTCAACCAGATTTATAGGGCCTAGAATATTTAATTTGTTACCGACAAATATAAAACAAAGTACTACCGAAACAGCATTTAAAAAGTGTTTGACAGACTTTCTGAAAGAAAAGTGTTTTTATTCTCTAGAGGAATATTTTAAGTAATGTAATGTGTGCAATGTTTTTTGAATATATGTGTTTTTTGTTTTAAGTGTTAGACCTAAGGTTTTTTTTATGACCATTCCTATACAATAACTGTATTGTCATAAAAGGAAAATAAATGAATAAATAAATAAAAGTAGACCCCAACACACATTAAAATCAATAAACACGTGATTTTTTTTGGATATAATGAAATCTATAACCTTTTCAAGACTGTTACAAACGTCAACAAAAACGTCAACAAAAAAAACTACTTATACCTGATATTTGCGCAACAAAATAAGCCTTAAATTCAACAACAAATTAAAAAATGTTAATTCACGTAATGTTCCAATTGAGTGAATGAAGCTAATTAGCCCAGAAGGAATTTGACACCCTATATAACAGCTTTGCTGAGACTTTTATTTAGGTGAGATACCTCGCATTCCATTTATTTATACCACAGGAAAAATGGGTAATAGAGAAACTGAGAGATAGAACTCATTTCAAAGGTTACATAACGCCACAATAAACTTAAACGCTGATATTTCGATTGTTCCTGCAAGTGCATTCCCTCCTATTAGCATAAATCGAGCTGTCCGACAATCAACGAGCTTGCACCGCTAAAAATTATGTAAATGTGTATTTGCATTGTTAATTACTTTGTCGAGAGTGTGGAAAAAACTGCGATATAGCTGCATAACAACCCGGAACCAGTTATTTCCTAATGTCTATGTTAATTGCTTGTATTAATAGTGCAATTCTTATTACAAGTTCCTATTATTGTAAATGGTTGTTTTAATAGAAACGGTTTTTATAGCCGCTTGGATTTACTTGAAATCGCGACAGGCCTTGGACGTCGTCGGATTTGGCATTGTGAAATGTGCTTTAATTTTAATTGGCCGGCAGGATTGGAAGTGTCTAGTCCGATTCTAAGTCGTCCGGCACGAAAACGTCAATTTTGACACGAAGGGAAGAAGTTACTTTTTTACGTATTTAGTGCATTAGAGTATAAATCCGTTACAATAACTTGTAAAAATACACTGACGTAGTTTTTTTTTTATAAAAAGAGAGCCTGTCCAGTTGTACACCACTGGTTGAATCTTTAGAGCTCATGTTTTAGGGAATGCAAGACCTACTGTCATACATTATCTGTACCAAATTTTATTGAGATCGGTTAATAGATTCCGGAGATATAAACAAATAATCAATTTTTTTTTACAACTTCAACATCCTGTATCTCTAAAACGAGGCCGTTCCAGACCTATGTTTATAAGGCAAACACCTATTATTTTAAAGAGTTAGTTTAAGAGTAAGTTTCCTGCATAAAATTCGGATCACCCTGTATAAGACACCCATGAGAAGTTTGCAGCATTTAAAACAAAAGATTCGACATGTTTGTGAGAATCTTTCAAGAGAAACGTTGTTTAAAGCTTAAAGGGAAGTTAGGAAAAGATTGGATCAATGCTTAGAAGTAGGAGGCATGCATATCGAAAATTTTTTAAAGTAATAATCATAATTTTATACTTTGTTTTGTGTTTTGTTATTAGTTATCGTTATATTTATTAGTTACAATTAAAATTGTTTGATATTTTCTATATTTGGTTATCCCATTTAACCGTCATTATGTGTATTGCTCTACTTTTCTTCGTGGAGTGACATTTTTTAAGAAGAACACAGCAACTAATATGTAAGTAAATTTGTGATAGGAGTTACAGCGATTGTTTTCCACAGTAATGTTGATTAAGTCATGACTAGTATAGTTCCAATACAGTAGAATACATTTTTGTATAATGTTTGTTATTGTAACTTTTTAAATAGAAGAGATAGAAAAAAAGTTCTGCACAAAAAATGTTCACAAAAAACAGATCATTTTAGTTATCATAAAAAATGGGTGTGTTCGTCGAAAAAAAAGTTGATAACGTTATTTTTTTAATTTTCCGAAATTTGAATAAATGTTTTTGCAAGTGCAAAACAGACCTTAGGGAGTCCCTTTTCACGCCATCTAAACAGATTTTTAATGTCGTTTTTCGTTTGTCTGTCATGGGGCCGAAACGCGTACTTTGGGACACCCTGTACAAGGAATTTAGAAAAAGATTAGAAAAATGTGTATTACATAGAGATTTGCAAGTTGAATTGGACTTGCTTCGTTGTTGTCGTTAATTCCAGTTCAGTTTTAATATTTCTCAAATAAAGTCGTTTTACCGGTCTATTTCGGGTGAAAATAAAAGTGTTACGCCACTGGTCGTGGCGTAACAATAAAAAGAACAAACAAATTCCAATTAAAGTTTCAAAGGTGTCTATACCCACCAAATTAAAACGGATAAATGAACACAAAAAAGATAAAAATAGCGTTTTTGTCGGTCGAGTGTTCTTTAATAACCGCAATTATTTAGAAAATGGCGCAGAAAAAGCACCCCGCCGTAAGGAGACGTTTCCTTAATGCTCCTACGATATCAGCGATGATAAAAGAGGGTTCCAGAATACAGCACACATCCGCCTAACTAACCGTGAAGGTTAAAGAAAGCACGGACTCACTTCAACTTTTTTTGGCGTATTTCATAAATTTCTTATTACCTTGGTTTGTGAATAACAAAGCAAATACTTGGGTAATTGCGCTAAAAATGCCACATTCCGAGTTGATTTCGTAAAAAAGAAATAACTGCTGAGTCAAGGAGAGGAGAACAGGCGATTTTTTTGGTACAGACGTGAGACTAATTGGGAAATGTGTACTTCCGGTTCCAGTTTACTTTCTACGAGTAGACAGACATGAGTTCCTGTAGATCATATGTGGAGATGCGCTGGCCAAGCTCTAGACCCACAGACAATACGAATAAAATAGGCCAGGAAAATAAGCTGGGAAATGATCATTTCGCGACTTTTTGTTTCAACAAGCTGAATTTATCACTATAGATATTATGTACAATAACATATTAGTTTCCACAGTCATAAAAATGGGGGGAAGCTTGTTTACAGGGTGGTTAAGGTGGCCATATTCCTGGCCGAGAAATAGTGAAATTTCTGGCGTTTTTAGGTACTGAAATCTTTAAAAGTAAAACGTGTAGAACAAAAGTAAGCACAAAAATAAAATCCTTGATAATAATAATATCTCTACTCCTCATTTTAATTACGAGAATTAGCCCAGAAGTCGGAGACTTGTGCGGGAGAGGAGGCGGCATATTATTATTACGCAGGCCGCATTTGCGCCCAGGAACGACTTATGTTGGTAGGCCCTAACCACCATTCAGTGCAGGAATGAGGGAAACCTGGAAAACCTCATTAATTAGGGGGGTGGTCAAATGCCAACCGGTGTCAATCTCTCACATTGACCCAAGCCAACATTCTTCCACCCTACCATACCTGCACAGAGGGCGCCAATCCTCCGTACAAGTATAGATAATCTACGGTCACCGGCCGCGGGATTCGAAACCCGGGCAGTTCGACACATCGATTTAAGTACTGACGCCTTAAACCGTGCGGCTATCGACCGATGATGTTTTGTTTATTCATTGTTACCATTTAAATTTACTCGAATAAAATAATAACTAAAAAAAAAGCGTTGGTAAAACATGCGTTTTCTATTATCCTAAACCCACATTTTAAGAATTATTTTCACGTACTTATAAATAAAAGTAAACAATTTTATATGTAGGACTAAGCAAGTAAATGTTATAAGAATATTTACATGTGGAATTATATATAAAAAAGTTAGTATTTTCGTAGATTTCAGTACCTAAAACCTTGATGGTTTGATCGTTTTTTGCACCTGTTTATTCGTTTTACTGCGGCGTCTTTGAAAATACTCAGGTGGCATGACATAACATTCCTATTATTTGATGAGCTTTAGATTATTCAGTTATTAAATGTTTGAAATTATTTGTCTTTACGGAAAACACTATTTAAAGAATCTGGGGCCCTTAATTGTATATTATATTAATTATATATCGTGTGAGTTATTAGACAGTGATAAGGAATGAGAGGATGCGATGCCAAAACGTTCTGATGGTAATAATAACGCAGTTTATAAATGTTTAATTCAAAAATCATAAATAAATTTCTTCTGTTTATAACTTTTTATCTAATCAATATTTTTTGACGCTCGAGTGTTAGTTTTGTAGGTCGTTTGAAGACGAAAAAAAAGTATTTTACTGTTTTCTCGTGGAAATAAACGGAAAAAAGTTATAAGCGAAAAACGAGAATTTAAGTAAAATTATACAATTAACCACCCTGTAAACAATCTTCCCCCCATTTTTATAACTGTGGAAACTAATATGTTATTGTACATAATATTTAGCATCTATAGTGATAAGTTCAGCTTGCCGAAACAAAAAGTCGCGTCCAATTCTACATTTCCTGGCCTAAAAATCCAACGAAAACTTCTTTGACGCTCAAATTATTATTATTGATTTCTCAAACTTCCTTTCCGGACTTAGAACTACTTCCTTTTTGGATTTGTAATAACTATATATTACCGTTTAATTTTTGTAATGATTGAGATGAAGAAGGGACTCGGTTTATGTCGAAATCGAAACATAATGTCGTGTAATTACTTTATTTATAGTAATTACGGAAGCAGAAACCGTAATTTTGTTTTAATACACTGTCAAATACGTAAACTTGCAAAGAATTCACAGACAGGATGCAAGTTATAAATAATTCATTAATAAATTTTGTTTTATTTTTAGAACGAAAACAGGTTTTGAAATACACTTACCTGACGAAACGAGAATTGTCATTAGAAAATTGATGATTTACGGTACACGTTTTAAATTCAAATAGCCAATTAATAAAAGCAGTGCCGCAGTTCTAGGGAGTTACTTATATTTCCACCATACTCCACTGACAAAAAAGTAAGTCATTAAAATATAAAGGTGCAGGGAGTCTCAAACTCGATAGTATGGGCCTACTGGGAGGATACAAAAAATGTAAATAAAATTTTGGACACGTGGTGTTAAANGAAGACGAAAAAAAAAGTATTTTACTGTTTTCTCGTGAAAATAAACGGAAAAAAGTTATAAGCGAAAAACGAGAATTTAAGTAAAATTATACAATTAACCACCCTGTAAACAATCTTCCCCCCATTTTTATAACTGTGGAAACTAATATGTTATTGTACATAATATTTAGCATCTATAGTGATAAGTTCAGCTTGCCGAAACAAAAAGTCGCGTCCAATTCTATATTTCCTGGCCTAAAAATCCAACGAAAACTTCTTTGACGCTCAAATTATTATTATTGATTTTTCAAACTTCCTTTCCGGACTTAGAACTACTTCCTTTTTGGAATTGTAATAACTATATATTACCGTTTAATTTTTGTAATGATTGAGATGAAGAAGGGACTCGGTTTATGTCGAAATCGAAACATAATATCGTGTAATTACTTTATTTATAGTAATTACGGAAGCAGAAACCGTAATTTTGTTTTAATACACTGTCAAATACGTAAACTTGCAAAGAATTCACAGACAGGATGCAAGTTATAAATAATTCATTAATAAATTTTGTTTTATTTTTAGAACGAAAACAGGTTTTGAAATACACTTACCTGACGAAACGAGAATTGTCATTAGAAAATTGATGATTTACGGTACACGTTTTAAATTCAAATAGCCAATTAATAAAAGCAGTGCCGCAGTTCTAGGGAGTTACTTATATTTCCTCCATACTCCACTGAAAAAAATGTAAGTCATTAAAATATAAAGGTGCAGGGAGTCTCAAACTCGATAGTATGGGCCTACTGGGAGGATACAAAAAATGTAAATAAAATTTTGGACACGTGGTGTTAAATGGGATGAGGTAAGCTCCATTTTCAATCGAAAGTATTATCTATAAGCAATATTGTCCTAAAGAGTTTCAAAAGAAATACCATCTAACCATCACATTAGCGGTGGAAAGATCAAGTAGTCGTTGGAAAATAATTGAATGTTCGTTGTTTAAAGTGCATAAATGTCACAAAATTAATAGAAACAAGAGATTATCTAAATAAAGCCAGAGCCTACTGGACCATTTTAAGAATTTAAATTTCATCTAATGAATTACATAAAATCGTTTTTTATTTTTTTTTCTCGATAACGGTCACAAATACGAAAAAATCATAAGAGGCAAAAAAGTTTCTCAATAAAACATAGAATCAAATTCTGATTTTAGAATCTACCAGCGGCGTACCGCACAAAAGTTCAGAGGAAGAAAAGGGGGCATGTACCCCGAAAAAATATCACTCTGTAGAATATCACGATCATTTGGCATGTCCAATGATGTAAGCCCTACAGCGTAACCTATATTCCAAATTTGAGAAAAATATTTCAAAAACTGTGGGAGCTATAGAGAAAAAACTAAAAAAATCTTAAAATTTCAAAACCCTGTAGATCGATAACGAAGCGTTTGCGGACCTATGTTTATATGAACTTTTCATGGAATTAGCCAAAGAATTAATTATGTACATGATATTTAGAAACACCCTGTATAATATAAATAAGTGACAATAATTTTTTTTTCAACCCTCGGTCTGGGGTGAAAAACGATATAGTAAAGGGGTTTTTCAAGATAATTCGAAAAGGGTAAGAGCTAGAAAAAGAGTTTCTCATAAAAGTAGTAAGCATAAAATTGTACATAAAAATGGTCTATTGACTTTTCTTGTACTATTAAAATTAACATAATTAGGGTGGATAGAATTTAAGGGATGATTTCAGAAATTTAAAAAATCATAAGCAGACAGTGAATGAATTAAAAATTTTTTTTCTCTATCTCTAAAAAATGTAAACATTCTTTTCAGAGAAATAGATATATTTTTCAAATTTTAATAAAAAAGTTATAACAATTTCAATTGTTTAATCGTTAATTTTTATGATTTAACACTAAAACAATTGTTTTATATGCCATTCGATTGATTATTTAAAAGAATGAAAAGTGGCTTTCGAAATTTTGTTGTACCAGAAAGATAAAAAATCACGTTCGCTTTGTGAAATTGTTAGAACTTTTTTATTAAAAATTAAAAAATATATCTACTCTGAAAATATAGTTCACATTTTTTTAGAGTAAATTGAAAAAAAATAAAATAAAATTCAGTCATTTTTCTGCTTGTTATGATTATTTAAATTTCTGAAATCATCCCTTAACTTCCATCTCACTAAATCTGTTATTTTTAATGGTACAAGAAAAGTCAATAGACCATTTTTATGTAGAAGTTTATACTCTACAACTTTTATATGAAACATTTTTTCTAGCGCCTTACCCCTTTTGAGTTATCTTGAAAAAACTTTTAATTTTATCTTTTCACACCTAGCTGGTGGTTGAAAAAAAAAAAAATACTGTTACTTATTATTATATCCCTCAAACCAACTTATGTGAAAAATTCAGGTAAGTTGACTAAAATTGCGAATTAAAGGTCCATTTAATTGGACTATTCAGCCTGTTCACGTCTTTGCACATGATAAAAAATTCTAACATCACAGAAAAGTCTACAGTTGAAAGATTGTGTATGAACTTTTTGAAAACCTTTCATTTTNTAAAAAATCACGTTCGCTTTGTGAAATTGTTAGAACTTTTTTATTAAAAATTAAAAAATATATCTACTCTGAAAATATAGTTCACATTTTTTTAGAGTAAATTGAAAAAAAATAAAATAAAATTCAGTCATTTTTCTGCTTGTTATGATTATTTAAATTTCTGAAATCATCCCTTAACTTCCATCTCACTAAATCTGTTATTTTTAATGGTACAAGAAAAGTCAATAGACCATTTTTATGTAGAAGTTTATACTCTACAACTTTTATATGAAACATTTTTTCTAGCGCCTTACCCCTTTTGAGTTATCTTGAAAAAACTTTTAATTTTATCTTTTCACACCTAGCTGGTGGTTGAAAAAAAAAAAAATACTGTTACTTATTATTATATCCCTCAAACCAACTTATGTGAAAAATTCAGGTAAGTTGACTAAAATTGCGAATTAAAGGTCCATTTAATTGGACTATTCAGCCTGTTCACGTCTTTGCACATGATAAAAAATTCTAACATCACAGAAAAGTCTACAGTTGAAAGATTGTGTATGAACTTTTTGAAAACCTTTCATTTTAATTGCAGTTGCATAAACGACAAAAATAAGATACGAAGGGCACAACGGTACGCAAAAATGTGGACTTGGGCAGACTCGAAGGACTATTACATGAAAACCTAACCTAACTATAAATTGTCACGTGGTAGTTTGTTCCGCATTGTGACGTCATACCGATTAGAGAGAGCTGTGTGCGTTCAGACGAATATTGATACTTCTTTCGGGTTTTCCATGCAAATAAACTTTGCAGATGTGATTATAAGGCTATTTTTACCATTTTATGGTGACAGCAGTGGCGGAGTTAGTGACAGCATAGTGATAGTGATAGTGATACCAAGGTAAACGTACATTTTAAAAACCAACCTCAAAATGAAAGTTTTACTAAAATTGTCATATCTATTCATTAATTGTTCTATATTTATATTATTTTTGGTACCTTCTAAAATGATACGCCCATGGAAACGCATATCCCGCGCCCTTTACTCTTGCGCTGATCTACATGTTAAGCATGAGTCATTGACTCCTATTGGAGTATAACCTCCAAATTACCTCTAAATAATATTCTATTAGAACACTTACAAGTATAAATGTCTTAGTTATGATTTTGTTTTAATGCCGAGGCTAAACCGAGGTTGCCAATAAGGAAATTTCAAAATCCAACACGCTATGAAGAAAGAAACCATCGCATATCCCATAGTACGACCTTTAGACTCTTCTGCTTGTCGAATTGATAAAACTTAAAAAAGAATTTTTAATGAGAATGAATGTACCGAGCTTTTGCAAATTATGATGTAGGTCAGGCAAATGGGTCGGCACATGTTTTTCGCGCGACGAACGACGGGAAGTCGATTTTCCGCAAGCGAATTAGGCAGTCGGTGTCGAAGTAAAAAGGAAACAAGGTCTTTTTTTGTTAATTTACGCGCGTGTTAATCTTAATTCAATTGCGTATCACAAAAACTCGGCCGAGAACCCGTGAAATCGGTGTAATTAAACCCGGGATTGATCCCAGTTAAGCATAATTAAATATAACACACGGGAAAAATTGTGTATGAAAATGTTCGATACGAGGGGAATTCGAAATCATGTTATGTCGAGATTCAAAGAGTACACTTTCTGTTTCAACGCACCCCCACCCCAAATAAAAAAATCACAGGTGGTGTAGCATTAGCCTCATGTACACGAAATGTTCGGACACCCTGTATAATACAAATTATACAGGATGTCCGAACAAACATATGCATGTACAAACATGCATATCTTTGTTGTTAGAAGACAATCACCAAATATACTCATCTGTGTTTCATTTGCATGGACTGTCAACTTTTCCAGCGTCCCTCGTAACAGTAACCAGCAAGTAATTACTTGCAGTAGTGCTAGTTATGTTTCTCTACAAAAAATTACGTTTCCGGTAGGTGTGAATTAATCCCCATCGACATTTTTCACTGGCATTTATTTATCGTTGGGTAATGCAACAATTTCGAACGACCTTGCATGAACAAGCGATAAAAAAACTCGTGTCGATTTATTTCTCGAAAAAAAAAAATTATGCTGTAGTAGTCAGAGTACTTGCACGTTCACAGTTTTGCGGGTAGGATTGTCAACTAAGCGATAGCAGTATTGGAAAAAGCACAAAAATTATTTGTGAAAAAAATTGAACATCTACACTGTAGTATAGTCTTTCCGAAGTCCGAACATGTATAAAAACGCCTAGCAATAAAATTTAATGAGAATAATTTGTATATAATGTGTTGAAAATTTATATTATAATGTTCATTTGGCCAACAGCATATTTTAATTATTTATGTCCTCAAACAATTTGATTGATGGTAAATATCGTTTTGTTACGTTTCAAAAGGTCTCCAAAAAACGAAATATCCCTCTTATTTCTCCCTTTCGCAATTGTAATATGAATGATTAATACAAGGTGCCTATAATAAATTAAAATTACCTGAATCACACCAAATTCCGCATTGCTGCACTGCACTGCTAGGCTCGTCAACCGCTTGTCAACAACTGAGATTTATTGCCTAGTCAAATATTTCAGTGCTGAGTTGCTGCGTCAGCGACCCAACCTCTTGGTTCTTCAATTGAGATCAGAAAGACTATACCAATATGAAATTATTGAGGATTCTGGTGCAAGAAAGAGAGAGGTGGCTACTTTAATAAAATGAGATATTTGCAAAGTAGATTTAGATATAACAGATACTGAATTACAGAATAAAATCGATTTTGTTATGCTACAATAACAATGTCACTTTCTCCGTTCTTACTCCACATTTTTGCATTTGGTATTTGTTCTGACTATTTGTTTGTCTTAAGTGTTTCTGCATTGTTTGAGGTTACTCATTTGGGCGAGGGTGACCTAGCGGTATGTCATTGATATGAATAGTCAAGCTATGCTGATTGTGGTTTGTGCTTGGATGGGAGATCTTCCGGGGAAGGTTCGCGATGCTCGTCCACCTTCTAGTCGCCTGTACGTTGGTGTATTTACTTTTTAAAGAGATTTAAATAAATTTCAGTATTTTCGAATACAAAATTTAAACCGCTAAAACCGCCATCAGCACTTTCGCACTGCGGCGCGCGGCATCTTTGATATCAAAGGTACAGCTGGCTGCCGCACCAGGGTCGGCTTTAAATTTGTTTAAACCTAAGTTGCTTATCTTCGTCCCCCTATCACCCTCTTCAAAGAACGCTTTTAATTCAGAAACACTCTGTTGATCGAGGAATTTGAATTCTGAAAAAATGTCATTGCTTTCGACCTTAGACTTCGGACTCCTCGCGTCGATTCTGGAGCATTTTATTATTGGATCCAATAATATTTACCGTTTAAGCATTGTTTATCTTATTACCCACGCTCGCCTTTCGTCGGATTCCCAATTGCGTACAAACAAAACCCAGACCCTTTATTGATATTCCAGTCAATAAGGCCAATCTATTTTTATTTAACTGAACGACATCTCTGCGTATCGATATACGGAATTAGCGGGACTCTTTCGAATTGTGGGCGAAGGCTTTGCCACAATACATCCATCCCTTCGTCCGAAATCCATACAAAGTAAGACGGAACATAAAAAACCATTTATATTCATTCATCACGCTGATTCACGCACAATGCGACACATCTTTCGTTGGAGAAGTGAAGTTAAGAACTGAGATGGAATTATTTCAAGGTTTTACACGTCGTTCGTGTATTTTTCATATTAAAAATTAATTGGACCCTTTTAAAACTACGCCTCTGTTTCGCGGAAAAAGTGACTACAGCGTTGAATCCAATATAATTAAGTAAGTTTCTGAAAAGTTATTCCAGAAGGTATCTTTACTGAAAATATTTAAAAAATTTCTCAAATTTTAAAGTAGATTCATTATATCCCAAGCTCTTGCTCTAAAATTATTTGTAGGAGAATATGATCGATTTTCGACAACATATTTTGGAAATAAGGGCTACTACAAATGATTTTAGACAACTATATTCGGTTATACTGATTATACTTCCGAATTCAAGGAATTATAAACATAAACATCCAGTGTGAATTATTGTGACTATTCGTCAAATTTCAAGGAACTACAAACGAAATAAACGCTACTGCAAACGATTTTATACATCTGTCTTGGATTTTATTGAATATACGTCAATTCTCAAAGAACTACGAAATATATAAACGCTACTATAAACGATTTTAAAGCCAGTGATTGAAGAATAATGAATCTGTTAGATTTCTAGAAGCTGTAGACGAAATAAACGTTACTGCAAACGATTTTATACGTTTGTCTTGGATTATATTTAATATACGTTAATTCTCAAAGAACTACGAAAGATATAAACGCTACTACAAACGATTTTCGAGCTAAAGCTTGAAGAATAATGAATCTGTGTTAGATGTATTAGATTTCTAGAAGCTATACACGAAATAAACGCTACTGCAAATGATTTTATACATCTGTCTCGGATTATATTGAAGTTTCTGAAAAGTTATTCCAGAAGGTATCTTTATTGAAAATATTTAAAAAATTCCTCAAATTTTAAAGTAGATTCAATATTTCCCAAGCTCTTGCTCTAAAATTATTTGTAGGCGAATATGATCGATTTTCGACAACATATTTTGTAAATAAGAGTTACTGCAAATGATTTTTTAGGCAACTATATTCGGTTATACTAATTATACTTCCGAATTCAAGGAATTGCAAACGAAATAAACGCTACTACAAACGATTTTAGAGCCAGAGCTTGACGAATAATGAATCTGCGTTAGAAGCGTTAGATTTCTAGAAGCCATATACGAAATAAACGCGACTACAAACGATTTTATACATCTGTATTAGATTATATTGAATATAAATCAATTCTCAAAGAACTAAGAAAGATATAAACGGTACTACAAACGATTTTAAAGCCAAGGCTTGAAGAACTAAGAATTTGTGTTAGATTTCTAGAAGCTAAACACGAAATAAACGCTACTACACACGATTTTAGAGCCAGAGCTTGACGAATAATGAATCTGCGTTAGAAGCGTTAGATTTCTAGAAGCCGTAGACGAAATAAACGCTACTACAAACGATATTATACGTCTGTCTTGGATTATATTGAATATACATCAATTCTCAAAGAACGACGAAAAACGAAAAATATAAACGCTATTACAAACGATTTTAGAACCAAGCTTCAAGAATAATGAATCTATGTTAGATTTCTAGAAACTATACACGAAATAAACGACTTTATACATATGTCTTGTATTATCTTAAATATACATCAATTCTCAAAGAACTACGAAAGATATAAACGCTACTACAAATTTATCTAAAATGTTTTCTTTGAAAATATCAGAAATAACGGAGAAAAAATGAAGTACTACTTTATATTTTAGTTTTCTTACAAACACTAAATGATTATGACGTTAATAACAGTATAAATGTAAATAATAACAAAAGGTTGTTGTTATATACTGTATTTGTTTTTTGCTGGCCAAGTATTTTATTTCAAAGAGAGACTATTATGATTTAACAGACAGGCTTAGTAAAATAAAATTCTTGCATAAATTTTAAAATACATACATATTATGAAACCATCTGTAATTAATACACGTTATTTTTTTTACATTTAATAAATAATATACATTTATCTTAACAGTTATATGTAGATACTTCAAAAGTTACTCACCAATTTTTGAGGTGCCTAACACCTCTTGTCCTGTGAGCTTTCACCGTTTTTCAAAATCTGAAAAGAGAATGAAACATCAACCATCGTCGCTTGCATATTTAGGTATTTATCGTGTTTTTTTTTTAAACAATATTGTGAAAAATCTCATAAAAAGTAACAAAGAATCCTTTGTATCGGCTACTGTAACTACGAGATAAGGAAAATAAATATAATTTTTTCATGTTTCCGTATGTAGAAATCGTATTAATTTAAATTAAAGAAATAGCGATGTGCCAACCTTTTCAAAATGTCAACACACGAGGCAGACAGCCAGACCAGTTGCATAAAATATTTTATTAATATACAGAGCGGCCACTTGAAACATACACGCCATTGTTTAGTTTTACGGGATATTTTTTGTGTATAATTTATTTAATCATTTTATTTCCAAAAGACTTGATTTGTAAGAGTAAATCACAAGTTTTTGGAAGTTAACGTTCAAAACGTTTGCTTAAAAATACCTTTTTACAGAGATACAGGATGTGATGAAATTCATAAAAGATAGTAGTCACAGAACAATTAAAAAAAAATTGCACCTTCATTTCCCTGCAAAAAATGCATCTGTACATATTTTCATTAAAATGTTTCAGTAAAAAATAATATGGATTTACAAAAACAATTAATCGAATAATGTCTTATTGTTAAAACAATATAGGCTACCTATATACTATATCGTTTATATCAAATTGCAGCCACTATAATTTGTTCCTGTTCTACTGTTAATTACATACAGTTATTGCCGAGATGAAAGCATTAAAATGTTTAAATGTGTTTTAAGGTAAAAAGGCATAAAGTAAAAATTCAATTCTTAAAATCAAGTAGGCAAGCAAACAAAAGCACTTGTTCATTCATTTTTAAATTTTTCTTAAATTATCGTAAATATAAGCTCTATTTAATGCAAAAAGAGCGAATTCTCGAGCGGTTTTTTCCTGACCTTGGGACAATTTATTTGTAACGCTGTTTTGTCCAACACAAAATAACGAATATTCCGATAGGTCGTCTAGATTTTCCTGAGCAGTAAAAACACGTAATTTTGCCTCTTAGTGTCACTTCTTTCGAGTTAGTTTTTTGATATTATCATTCTACATACACTTCATAAAGTGCAACAAAATATCTACTAATAATTTTTTTAAGTTTTCAGGGTTTAGGTTCTATTTCGACTGGACTATTACGGAAAAGAAAAATTTAAACTGACTCTGTATACACATATATCTATAAATATCTGAAGAAAACTGCTAAAATCAGTACGCGTATAAGATCAAAAGTTATCAGATAAAGAAAGCATCACCTTTGTGATGCTAAATCTTGGCAGACATGCTCTGAAATTTCACATGCCCTTTGAAGGTCCTTCAGGAATATTCAAAAGACATCCGGGCGAGGATATTTGACTTAATAATTCTGCGACGTCTCCATCGCAGCGAACTTAGAGGATTTTCAAAATGTTCACTTTACGGCAGCTTTGGTTACGCAAGAGGAATAGAAGCTGTTTTATTTTAAACGTGCGTTTAATATACCGGATGTCTCGGTTCTATTGCGCCAAATTTATTGGGACGATAGAGGAATTGATTATAATAAGAAACTTTTTAATTTTAATTTTTTCTAAGAGTTTTTCATATGACTTTGTTACGTTAATATTTATTAATTCTACAGACAAAGCGGGTACTTGAAAAAGCAATCGTCAACACGCAGAAATAGTTGAGATCTATTTATTGTGACTGGACAAAAATTCTGAAACAGGTCAATTTTTATTTTTATTTTAGAAAAAAATTACTGCATGCAAAAACTGTGAAACGTGTTGAGTGTGGTTACCCAACATTTGCCTTATTTATTAAATTTGTTTTTATAATTTTTATCTTATTCTAAAAGTAATATCAAGCTAATTCAAGCAAATTCAAAAATAAAACAGAAATACGCAAGTTAACATATGACTGTATTGTACTCTGAATCAAAGTGGCCACTATTCTACGGAGACGTTTTCTTTGTGTATCTGTCTGAGTATATCAAGTTTGCAGAAACAACCCTAGGGAAATACTTTTCTTTCAAGACCCTATTATGAGACAATAACCCAAACGTATAAAAGTATAGATATTTACTATTACTGATGAACAGATACAAGAATAAGAAGAAGAAATTTTGAACCTGTCTGCGTTTTTTTAGTTTCATGGTGTTAATAAAAAAATATATGATCAGTGAATGAAAAAGTTCTAAATTTGCAAAATTGTCTCGTAAATCTATTTATTCCTATGCAAAATTTGTGAACTGAGACAGCCGAGCTATCAATGGAGACAGGGGTTCCAAAAATGTTTCTTTATATTCTTATTATATTATATTATACTTATTTCAAAATCTCAGCCGTTTTCGAGATACAGGGTGTTAATAGTTAAAAATAATAATTTACTGTAAATATCTTCTGAAACAATAGAAATATTTGAACTAAATTTGGTGTACGTAATTTTGGATCAAGTTTCCATAAAATACAATAATATCAAGACCTTTGCGCTACCGGTTGCGGAGATATGGGAAACTTATTCGACTATTTTATAAAAAAAAAATAGTACGATCCTGTGCAAGATATTAATTGATTATATTTTCTGAAAAAGCATGCTATGGAAACAAAAAATACCTCTTACATGTTGTCGATATCCGTCTCCGTTTTACGGCAAATTGGATTTCTCTTTTTCCTTTTAAATTACCCAGATACTGTGCGCTAATGGATTTTTTAAATTCCTGTTGGAAATATTTCGGCTAGTTTCAACTAATTTAAATACAAAATAAAGTAGCATCCTTCGAATCAATAATATTATTATTTGATTATTACAAGAACTTTAAGAGAATCATTAAATCCATGTTTTTTAGAATTCTCAAAAATTTTTTTACCACCACACACCACAAATATTTCTTAGTAATAAAAAATATTTTGTTTCAAACTGACAACACCTAGTACAACAGCTAGGATCATTTGTAAGTTTCACCAACCAGATATAGGTCGGTTTTTGGTTTGGGACTTATTAATGGTCCTCATAATTATGTCTTTAGAACGATCCAGCTGCTTTAGTGTCGTTACTCACAAGGAGTAGTGTATACACAGAGCGTAAGTGGCTCCATCTATCGTACTACTTCCCACCTACGCCATTCTGTGACCTGCTACAATTTTCTTTCAAGAAAACATAAGTTTGGTTATAATATGCTACATTTGTCTTGAATAATTCCCACATTAATACTAAATTGTAAATATACATACATATTTTAAGGAACTGGTAGTTTTGAAACAAATATGTTTGCAGTATATGATGAACTGTAAGAGATATTGTAGCTAAAGTTAGAGATAATAAATTTCAAAACTATAAAATATTTGAATTAAATTATATATAGGTATTTACAATAATATAAATTCTAAGAAAAATTATAGATTACAGCAAATATTTCACATAGTTTGACATTTTAATAGAATAAAGTAACATTTACCGCAAATTATTCCATTTAAAACTATTTTGCTCATTTGATCCAAATATTTTTTTTCAGTGTACTTTATTTTTTATTTAAATTAAAAATCTGATTTGCCATAAAACAGAGGCAGATATCGATAAAATGTAAGAGGCATGTTCTGTTCCCATTGGCAGGCTTTTTCATAAAGTATAATCTATTAACTAATTTTTTTTATAAATAGTTGAATGAGTTTTCCATAACTTCGCTACTGGTTGCGCAAAAGTCTTGATATTACAACATTTTATGGAAACTTGACTCAATATATCGTACACCAAATTTAGTACAAATATCTCTATTATTTCAGAAGATTTAAGAACTGTAATTAGTAACGTCAGTCACTAACAATCACTAAAATTTTGATATAAAGTTAATTAGAAGTTTAAAATATTACTGACAATGTATGCGTTGTTTATGATACATCCATCAATAAGTTTTGACATAAGCCTACTTTGAGAAAAGTCACTTATTTTCTTCATCGTAATATTTAAGAAAATGAAATTGTACATTAAAAATTGGAGCCTGAATGGTAAGAAACCTAACCTTAACAAAATTAGAACCAAAAATGGAATAGGAATGTAGTGTAATTAGCGCTCTCTACGAAATATCCAAAAAATAATTAGACCAGCGTATTTGGCCGTCCTTAAAAACCCCGGTATACCAAATTTCATGAAAATATTTCGCATCGTTTGGCAATTTTCGTAAAAATTCTATTTGAAAATTTTTATTTTGTCGCTCTGTATCTCAAAAACAAGAGGAGATAGACCGTTCATAAGACAAAAAATTCTTATTTTTTGTCGTACTATCACCCCCTGAATTTACGAGAGGTTTTTCTGAAACACCCTGTATAGTGCAAATTTTGACTTCTTATACTTCAATTTTTTATAGTTATAGGTGCGTATCAAGGGGTCCCGAAGTAAACAAAATAAAGAAAGTTGTCCATACAACTTTCAAAGGCAGGAAACAAAAGCTTCATTACTAAAGAGCAGTAATTATTTATTTAATAACAAGTATAACTGTTCTGTATCACAGTTACTATCTGCCAATTTTTTTTACACGCACTTATTGTCTACGAAACGAAACCATTTCTAAACAATCATCGGCAAATAGATGTATAATTTAGATATACCCGATGCCCGGGTTCTGTGAACGTGTATACGCCGTCGTTCTGGCGTTCGCTTCAAGGTGAGCTGTTGACCTTAAAAAAACCGCTGACCCAAAGAGTTCTGCACCTAGCGAAACTGGAGTCCGACCAAAACACCTTTTTAATTAAACTGTATTCGTTTTATTAATCGAATCGTTTCACCGCTACATTCCATTCGTAATTTTCTATGAGGCAATTAGCTGTTACCTCACAAATCGCCAATTTATCGACGCTGCGTTGTTCTGTAACGCTTTATGTAAAAGTCAGTGCCAGACGGAGATATCCGAATTGGGTCCGAAATTCACCCATGTTTAGAAAAGAATTCAATAATCCTTCGAAAGGCTATCCACGGGACACAAATCCTGCTGAAACTACCAACAAAATGTAATTTTACGCATGTTTCCAAAATTTGCGGAATCTCCCTACGAAGCCCTGATTGCCGCGAAAACATTCAATAGTACCACCACGCATGATCCTCATCGCCCAAACATCGCCGACAAGCGCAGTCGAGAAAATTTTCAGCAATTTACAATTCCAGATTCTAAAAATGGTTTAGTACGTTTACAATTGTCAATTATTTCTCGTCCGGGTTATGTTTCTCACCTAGAAATTCTCAGGAAATATATCAAGATTAGATTGGAAATTAAAACTGTTATGTCACGCTTTTTATGCGCTATCAAGCAGGTAGATGTTACCACTAACCGCCGGCAAGAATACCCTTTCTATGATTCCTAATAAGATTGCACGGTTTTTGAAACTAGAACATCCTGAACCATATACAGGCCATTAATTCCGAAGAACATCGGCAACGTTACTCGCTAATACAGGAGATGATGTATTAGCAATCAAGAGACGTGATGGACGGAAATCAGCCACAATTGCAGAAAATTATGTTGCCGACAGTTTAAGTAACAAAAATGAAATAGCCAACAGGATTCTTTACAATGACACTTCAACTCCAGGTTCTAGTAGTACGCATGGATCAGTAATGGATCAGTCATATAATATTGAGCATCGGGTGACTGAAATGGAGCGGTCAAATCATTCTCAGAAAAATGTGATAATTAGTAAACGCGAGGGGAATAATTAAAATAAAATACAGTGATTCGTAGTCCATTTTTAAATCGAACCATTTTTCGAACAGTTCGTATATAAAATTACACGCATTGACGGACAGGTTTCCTATATAATTGTTTAGCAAGCAACTCCCCCTATAAAAAAATTCTCAATGGCGAAAGAGCAATGCCATTTATTTGATTTCAATCATAAATTTGTGACAAATATCGAATAGACAATCCCATATATTTTCATGGCCAGTAGAGGCGAACGAAACTATCTAGATCAAAGAAAGAAAATTACAAGGTTCGGGACCAACCCTAGGCTTAGTGTGTTATTGTTTTAATATATTTCTAATCTCACACTTTCTGACAGGCCAGATTTTGAATAATAGCTCAGAAGTTTATAATAAACGCTGAGGAATTAGTAAGGATAAGATCCCACAGAAAGCAATGTAGGTTTTTAGAGCCTTTCCGTATTCGTAGATACAGATTTTTTACGTTTCTTGCTTTAAAATTAAATGAGAAAAAAAAGTTAAAAGCAAAAACCGCTTAAATATGCAAATGTAATACGTATCTGAAAAAGGTCAAGGTCAGTTATCAAAATCGACACGCTTTTTAATATTTCGTTGAATTCGCTAAATCTTCGATTGGACTTGATTTATTGCACTTAAAGATAACATTCAGTATACAGGATGTTACATTGTAGCGAGTTCTTAAGGCAAAAGGTATAACTCTAAAGAATTGCTAATTTTTACTACATCTTCTCTTCTAAAACAAACATATACTAAGACGTTCCACAGTAAACAGGACTTTTAAAAAATAAGAACAACAGAGGAAGAAGTTTTACCAAGTTTAAAACAAAACCTAGGATTAGCTCTTCTTCCGATGCTCATTTTTGTACCGATGATACAAGCCTACTATCACTTCAGACGCTTCTATTCGTCCAAATGCCATGAAATTTTGACAGTACTTCACTAGAAATACCTATTTTTGAAAAGTCCTGTTTATTTTGGAACGTTTATCCTGTGGTAAAAAAACCCTTATTTTGGTTCCAAAGTAATTTAAATCTACAGAAGATGAAAACTGGAAATTAAAGATTTATTAATTCTCTAAATAAATAGCGAACAGGTAAAACGGAATTTTGACCAAGTTATTAATAGAAGTGAGGTATTAGTCAATCGTTAAGCAACACAACATACCGTCTAGACAAGTAGCTCTGTCTTCAAGTCCTCTTACACTGCAAGCACTGTTAATTACGTAACTGAAGAGCCTTGCCGAAAGAATTTTTTTCGAACGGTGAATGCCCAACATAATGGATCGTCGTTACTTTCTACAGATAATCTTTCTATCATTAGAACCAGCCCCCTGTACGAAATCAATACTGACCACATATTGGATATAATCAACGTTGCGACAGTAAAAGTGAAAGGAAGAGTAAAATTTAAATTGTTACTTTTACTTGGCGTTTTGTCAATGAAAGCGTCCGCTGTAGGATACGAGGGACAGTCGAAACTTCCGCATATTGGAACTGTATAAATAGATAAGACAGGCGTGCAAAAAATTTTTTTGAGACAATGGAGCCATTGGAAATGCTCCATTGTCAGGATTTTTTCCTAACCTCAAAAAATGGCTCAAAATTAGTGGAAATCTCGATTCTTTTGTAGTAGGGTTAAAATAAAGCTTTTTATTCCTGCACTTTTTTGTAACCAATTTCTAGCATTATTAAAATGCCTATAATTCTTCAAGGATGCATTTTAGACAAAAAAATGCAAGAATAAAAGGGTTGTAATTTGACTCAATTAATACAAATTGTAAAACTAATAAAAAGGAATATATCATGAGTCCTAAACATAACGAAATGAAAAAAAATCTTGCAAACGGATATCCGGGTATAACGATATTTTATAATTAAATGAGTCAAAATAAAGATTTTTTTTCTAAATCAAATAAATATGCAGGTTATAATTCGTTTTCAATGTTGTATATACAGGGTGGGCCATTAGTGTGAGAAAGTAATGTAACTCCCTTGTTATTCATAATACAGAAAAAAAGTTTATATAAAAGTTGTACAGAATCAAAAAACCTAAAGGATAAAATTAATTCGAAACATACAGGGCGATGAATAAAAACAGGACACGCCAAATATTACATTTTTTAAATGGAACACCCTGTATATTTTTAAACATATGGATTTCTTAGAAAATTCTATATATGGCAATATAAACAGTTAAACCTTTTAGTGCGGGGATGCCAAGTTATGTAGAAAAATCTTCGAAAATCTTCGAATTTTTGGAAAAAACGTGACCTTGAAGAAATTGTATTAACTTTCAATTGCTAACACTTGGAGCAAAAATATTTGACAGAGTTGTAGACAAATGTTAGGCAAACACTCCTGTATTAGCTACTATCGGTACTTTATACAGGGCATTTTTTTGTAATACGATCATTTTTAGAAAGTTCAAACTTGATTTCTTAAAATTTTTCAGATGGAACACCCTGTATTTTATTGTTCTATTTTATTCACATATCAGTCCACTTCAACTTTTATTAAGTATGTTCTACACCTAAAGTTGTTAGTTTTTAAGATATAGCAACTTTTCTGGAAAAACCTAATTTTTAATATTTTCGGTCGCACGAAATGGCTTTGGAAAAAACTGTCACATTGTGTCAACTTGCCAGTTCATAATTTATCATTCCATTTTAAGTTAATTTTATTAGTAAATATTTATCCGTGGTATTCTATAAATTACATATACAGGGTGGTCCGAATTTTATGCAGGAAACTTCGAGGGCAGATAGATCTCTTTAAAATAATATGTGTTTGCCTTATAAACATAGGTCTGGAACGGTACCGTTTTAGAGATACAGGGTGTTGAAGTTGTCAAAAAAAATTGATTTTTTGTTTATATCTCCGGAATCTATTAACCGATCTCAATAAAATTAGGTACATATAATGTATGATAATAGGCCTTATATTCCCTGAAATATGAGCTTCAAAGGTTCAACCAGTGGTGTACAACTGGACAGGGGTCACCCTCTTTTTTACAAAAAAATCTACGCCACTGCATTTTTTACATGTCATTGTAACTGATTTATATTTTAATGCACAAAATACGTAAAAAAGGCGACTTTAATTTTTCCCAAAGATTCGCCGTTTTCAAGTTTTTCATACCAATATAATCCCCTTGTGGCAGACACTTCTAACGATAATATTACAAGAATATTTGTTTATGTTTAAAAGTAAGTGCAATTTGTAAGCACATCAACAAAATTATTTACACTACTTTCTACACCACCTGTGAGGTAGGTGCGATATAAACAAAAAAATCATTTTTTTTAAACAGCAACACCCTGTATCTCCAAAACGGGGCCGTTCCAGACCTATGTTTATAAGGCAAACACATATTATTTTAAAGAGATCTATCTACCCTCGAAATTTCCTGTATAAAATTTGGACCACCCTGTATATTAATATTTTCATTCGTAATCTGACTCCGGTCCTGTTAAACTCTGCGCCACACTATGATACATGTTTCCAAAGCTCAAAGGTAGATTCTGTATAAATATGACCCCTATGTGATATCAAATTTGTGATAATAGT
Source organism: Anoplophora glabripennis (assembly GCF_000390285.2). Taxonomy (NCBI): domain Eukaryota; kingdom Metazoa; phylum Arthropoda; class Insecta; order Coleoptera; family Cerambycidae; genus Anoplophora; species Anoplophora glabripennis. The sequence continues at coordinate 20,028 of NW_019416260.1, read as the reverse complement.
TCTCGTTATGTTAATTATAGTATTCACTTTATATTAAACTAAGGCCTGTATCTGGCACATAGTTTTAAATATGCCTATCTTTTAAAAAAAGTTGTCATAGTTTCTCAATAAATTCGTAAATTATTTAAATTAATTTTAATTGGGAAACGTTTCCTTGTTTAAGAGCTAGGGTTTATTTGTTGTCTTGTTGAGATGTTTTCGACTTCCTCTCGTATCAGCCGGCGCAAAAAATAGAACACGGATGTGGCTAATAGGGAATTCTCAAATAGGCATTACATTAAATATGCTTATTAGATTCATAGATCACCATCTAGAGTGAGTCCGGTTCAAATGGACTGAAGTTTTAACAAATTCATTGTATTAAAATAGAATAATCTGAATTCCGTTGAGGTAAACAACTCGATCACGATTTTGTCGCATTGAATTTTGAGGTTGACGCCTAAAATCCAGTTCTGAACTTGAGATGTAATAAATTTTAGGCAAAATGAATATTTTATTAGGATATAATTGGGCAATTACCATACGTATGATAATGTATGTAAATGTTTCGTGGAAATTCATCGTGTGCATTTACTGTACAGTTCTGGGGTGTCTCTACATAGAAAAACCAAAAAATAAAGAATTTTTATAAAAAAAAAAATATAAATTTGAACAAAATACATTCGCCTAAATGTCTGCTAAGGTGTCTCTCCTAGTGGAAATGTCAGTTTCTAACATTATGCAGCATTCAGTAGATTACGCGAAGCTCGGAAATAGCCTCGCTTTGCCCGCAGCTCGTTTATTTTACAAGATACAGACAAATCTTCACCGGGAAGCCCAATCCGCCTGAAAGTAAACGAATGATTTGTCCTCGCAAAATTTTTATTTTCTGAACTTAGGGCAAAAGTAAATCTGGTGGAAAAAGGCCGCAGTTTACCCACATCTCGTTTACTTTTCAAGATACTAACAAAGGATCCAAATTTATTGAACGATTTGGTTCTGTAGTGTTTGAATTTGTCGCATGATGTTATACAGGGTGTTTTGTAGTGAACGAGTTGTACTGTAACTGTACGAAATATCTACCATGTGTCAAAAAATATAGAGGAAAAAGTTTTTCTCATCTTTAAGCCTTCTGTATGTTTGTTATTATTAAATTTTACATCGAGACAAGTTGGGTTGGATGGGCCTATTTTGCCTATACTTTATAAAACACCCCCAATTTAGATGCGTTTAATAATGTATACATTTTTAACGTATTACTATTCTCTAGGGTAAATCGACATTGCTAAATAAACATAATTTGAATTTTGAATATCTTGATCGCAGGCGTAGATATATTGTCCCCACCCCCGCACATACGATTTCTGCTATCATATTCTTATTGTTATTATACTATACCCTTTTGTACTTATATTTTCACGGAAAACGTGTTGAAAATTATCATAAAATTTCAGTTACCTGCGTTTTAAATTGTTACGTATCCAGTAGTTATGATAACTAGAGGCGGTTGGTAACATATTGTGAGTGGTAATTAGAACTCAGAAAAACGCAATCGTAGAAATAATTGCCAGAGGTTAGCAGGAAACCAGGATAATTAAATATGGAATATTTGCGCTATAAAAATGCATTCACAAAGGACATAATTATATTTAAAAGAGAACAATTGTGTTGAATAAGTTTAAAAAATTGTTAAATTTGATATTTTGTGTGAAAACAATTTGCTGAAGTTGCAAAAGGGACACATGAAAATAGTAATAGTATCTTGAAATAAAAACTAAACAGTATTATTGACCAAACTAATTACAAAACACTATTGAAAACATTTTGCAGCTAAAGAATTCCAACAAATAAGAAATTTGAACACGATTTATTGTATATTTTACGTTATACAACCAAATTCCGTTTTGTATACAATTATTCATAGGTAGGATGATACCACACTTAGCACTTAACACGTCCTCATATGACACAAAGAATATGAATATTAATATAATAAAGAACAGTAGACAAAAATCGATTATCCAAAATAAACTAGAAAATAATAGCAATTTAGTGATAGGACCAATTTAAATATAAGGTACATAATGGAATTATTATATTTATGTATAAAAACTACATATTTTCAATTAAATAACGAACTTTAACGACAGGATTTCGGAATGGAAATGGGGTTTTCATTATCACCAATTTCAAGTAATATTTTTATGATTTTTTTTGAGGAAAGTAAAAAAAATATGTTTTAAAAACAAGCTTACATTGAAATGCACTAAAAGGAAAAAATTAAACCAAAGAGTTCATAAAACCCCAAACCCCCAAAAGGGTTGAATATGGCTGTCATCAACAAAATTATGGTAAATAAAGACGTACTATCTATAATCAGTATGTTCACGTTCTTATGCGATTTAAGAGCTTGTCGCGAGGTTTATTCCTAATTGGAATTTTTATTTTAAGGGGTAAGTTATGGAAAATTTCAAAGTCGTAAGTTTAGAAGAAGGGGTCATATATGGCTTTCAAGATTTGAACTAAACATACATACAAACAAACACACATGTGGAATTAAATAAAAGCTTGTAATAAAGAGATATCATTGAGGAATAAAATATTTTTCTAGATAACATTATAATAAAGAAATAACGATTAAATTTACTTTGGAGATAGCAAACAATAATACATTACACTTTTTATATATTTCAATTTATGGTTATTTATTGTATAAGTGTTTTAAGTAGCATTTTATCCACGCAAAAATGTTCTTAAGTGGATAAAAGGCAATTAAAACGCAAATTCAATACAACGTTTTATCTATAATCACATCACAATCATATTTGTGGAGTCAGAATTATTGAAATTTAATAGAACTCTTCACATCTGACACTTTTTCGCGCAGTATATTAACTTTTCTTTGCTTACATCCAGCTGATGAGTATTTGCAACCACGAAACATGTCTTTGGTACACCTCTGTCACTTCCTGCAGCCAATTATCGCTGTGCGAGGGCGTGGGTGGTTGAATTTCACGAATTTGTTTACATCGAGGACCCTCGAATCGACGTCTATAATAAACCTCTTCCTATAATTAGGACTCGGTAGATAAAACAGAGAGCCGTAACTCGGAGACGTAATGAAAAGGCCGTGGGGCTAGACAGGATCGATAAGGCCTTAATAAGAGGGTATAAAACTAATATAATTCGTTGTCTATTTGGAAGAAAAATAAGTTCCAATTAACGCCAATTTTCCTCGCAGTAAAACAATACTCGGATGATCGAGTGGGCTGAAAGATGCGTTTCGTTAATTTAATCGCCCTCACGGCCTCCTACGACGTGGATTATTTTAATTAGTACGTATGGTTGAACGTTAATTAAGGACACTGGGAAGGATGTAATTGCCACTTGGAATTTCTGTTTGTTGGGGCAGCTTTTGTGGCAGGGTCCTTAATGACATATTTTCGTATTAACTCAAATATATGTAATTACCAAGGACTATCCTAACTTTCCCTTAGCCCTTCCATAATCCATGATTTACGCTGAATATGCATTATATTACATCATTAATATTGAGGCTAACTTGAATAGGGTTCAGAATGGAACCCTGGAGTACCCCGAAACTTTATTATTACAAAATAAGTTTCAGTTCACAGCATATTAAAAGCAAATGTGTTTTACACCATAACTTTATTTATATATTCATATATTTACTGTTCATCCATAGGTATATTTGAATAAATATTTATTTATGACCTATAATGGTGCAGAATATATCAACATAAAAGTTGTCTCAAAATCAATGAATAAAAATCAATCTAATGTTTAGAATAACTATTACTGGCTATAACTGAATTCTATTTTGATCAGTTTACATCGCAAATATTTCACAAAAAAACTCTGTTGATAAACCAGAAAGATCGTGTCAAGAAATTTTTCTGTATGTTCAGGGGACAAAATCTAATAGCGTTCATTTATTTATTTATTCATGTATTTTTCTAATTATTTATGCATTTATTCACGAATAAATCTATTGCTGCCGGATTATTTGTCTTGACTGAATATATCTCAATAAAAATTGAAATAAAAACCAGTATACAATATTGAAACAGAAGATGTTTTTATAAAAAAAAATATCCATTTGCAATAAAATAATTGTCATTTGAGGAGACCACCCTGTATATTTGTGCTCGTAATATACATTTTTATTGATATCAGTAATGACTATAATCGATTACTGGATACAGAGACTGATATACGGTTATCAGTCTAACCTTCCATCTGTGTTTCATTGTATTTGATATATTATCTTTACATGCCGGAAAATATTATTATCGCATATATATCATCCCTTTACAGATCTCAGTTTGAAGATTTAACATGTAATATTGCTTCCAGAATAATGGCGTGTAGTTCGAAGAAAAATACACTTTGTCTAACAGTTGCAGTTCCATGTTTTATAGGTTGGCTTGTAGTGACTAAAATCAAATTTCAAAAACTAGCGATTCAATTTTTCTAATCGTAAGGATTTGTCAAGTATCTTGCTTCCCTATAACAGCTTCACCTTATTTTTTGGACACAGATAAAGTTTCCCTACGATCCTTTCTCTTAATGTAGCTTCACAAATTATACTCATATTCTCAAAAAGTATGTTCCGATTATCTTACTAATGCCTTCTTTGTGTCCAAAGCAGGAAATTGACATTTCTTGGATAACTTATTTTTGCTACATTAAAAATGTTTCCGCTGCCTTAAGGCGTACGGGGTGACTTAACAAGTCCTTTGACAAAGAATTAAGATGAAATTAACTATAAAGAGAAAGTTTTCAAAGAAAAGTAATTTTTGTTTTCGTAAAACCACTTAAAATTCTACTCCCCATGTACCACTTTTATACCGGTTAATGAATGTAATTTTAAAAAAATTTCACGGTAAATGTCTGATTTCCCACTTAGTTTAGCAGTTATCTAATTTTTTAACCCTTGCAGAATTTTAAAGCCTAAAGATTACCTACAATGTTGCCCAGCGAATATTTAAAAAAAACAAGTTGTCTAGTGTATGCAGTTGATTTATCGTCCTATAAAAGAGGTGGATGTTTACGAGACGTAGAACAGACAATTAAGAAAATAATAAACGTATTTTTTCTGCCTTTGTGTCACTACCATAACTTTTAAATTGTTACGGCATCTTAAAATAAAACAAACATCGCGATAGGTGCAATTAATTAGTTAATAAACACAAAGAAATGCGTTGTTTATAAATAGTCTGTGTATTATTTATGACATATTCAAGACACAAGACAGTTAATAATAGGACGTCTGTCTGAATAATTTACTTTGACATTTCGAAATATTGAAAATACTGTATATATAAAAAAAAAATTATATATTCTGATATTTCCTCTGATTCCCCCCTTTGGATTACGGGATATCGGCGCTACTGGTCCTTATTTAATTTTTTTAATAAATCATCATATAAGCGTGGGCGATAATGCGAAGAGACTGCCGAATTTAGGTTTAGAAAGTCCTCAGAGGAAACCTGACGGATGTAATATTGTTAACTGTTCTGTATTTAACACTTATTCTTGGCGAAAAATTCGCAACATAGACATTAGATATATAGCGTAGCTTATAAAACCAACGCTGGGAAGATGACCAGCGTTGCCAGTATTTACGTCAGCAGATCGCCGCCTTGATATGCCCAAAACAAAAAAAATATATTTTCAGTTTAAAGTATTCGAAATCAGTTAAAATAAACGATTTTTCATATCTTTTATTCTAATTAAGGTATGTGTTTGGAATGTTGATTCGTAAGGACACCACTTGAAAAAGCAATTCTAAAGTAATATGCAGAAATAGTAAGATCTTATCTATCGCGGTTATTTTTACATGTTGCAGGAATACCAGATATTTCTTTGAAAGATTACATTGTTTAATAATTTCGATATGTTAAGCATGTGTTTTTGAATTAATAATATTTGGACATATATTTATAATTTTTATGTCAGTTAATTATTTACTTGATATTGTTAGTGCAATTCAAGGCTAGTTGAAGCATGTAGCCTTAGAGATCCTTTGGATCCTCGATTCTAAAACATAGTGCAAGTAATATTAAAATAAACGCAAATAAAAAATTGCCCAAAGCTGATCGTAATATTTAGCCACGAATGTACAATTTCCGATCGTCCAATTTGCGATAAATCGTCCACACTGGCAACACTGAAGATGACCTTTCCATCTAACCGAATAGAAAGTCCGCAATTGCCGCAGATCGAGCTATGCGCCGCTAGGTCTGCAAAAAACTGTTATACAGGGTCAGACATTCTTGAGTGCTGGTTTTACTTTCTTCAGTGCGATGCGATTCGAACGATGGGGCTGGGAAACCGTTCAAAACGTCGTTATATTCTAGTTTTTTTTAAAACTTTCTTTTATAATTCCTACGAATTTATTATTTTTTTTTAGGTTTATAGGTTCATACTATTGTCTAAAAGCAAACCTACTACTTTTACAAGCAGTAAACCTACTATTTTGCCGTAAAAGAATCAAAAATCGAAAAATGGTTTGCAGTTCACTAATAACTGGAAAAAAATAATGATACTTTCATATAGTGCAAAAGTGAATATACAGAGTGATTCCACAAATGGTGACAAAAAGTGAAACCTCGTATTCTTTGGTGAATTTCAAGGGAAGTCTTTCTTATAAAGTTTTTATCTAGGACGCTTCGTTAAAAAGATACAGGGTGTTAAACTTCAAAAATATTTTTAATTTTTTTAAATAATTCAAAAACTAGTAAGTGAAATACTTAATTTGCAACTGAGAGTCGTCCAGACTAATAATTAGTTAATTTGTTTATAAGGCCATAACTTGTAAACTATTCAACTTACCGATTCCAGATTTCGTGTGGGTTATTAGACAGTGATAAGGAATAAGAGGATGCGATGCCAACACTTTCTGGTAATAATAACGCAGTTTATAAATGTTTAATTCAAAAGTCATAAATAAACTTCTTCTGTTTATAACTTTTGATCTAATCAATATGTTTTGATGCTCGAGGGCTAGTTTTGTAGGTCTTTTGAAGACGAAAAAAAAGTACTTTACTGTTTTCTCGTGGAAATGAACGGAAAAAAAGTTGTAAGCGAAAAACGTGAATTTACTTAAAAATTATACAATTAACCACCCTGTAAACAATCTTCCCCCCATTTTTATGACTGTGGAAACTAATATGTTATTGTACATAATACATATTTAGCATCTATAGTGACAAATTCAACTTGTCGAAACAAAATGCCGCGAAATGGTAATTTCCCAGCATATTTTCCTGGCCTACAGTTAGAAGAAAGAATAAATAATGCTTTTCATCAGATTCAAGCAACAATAAATTTCGAATAAATTACATTTTCGTTACTAAAAAGATGTCGTGCGTGTGTTCGTGGAAATAGAGGTATTTTTGAGCATTTACTCAAATAAAATCATTAAAATGATGACTAATGTTATTAATTTTCTTTATTGGAATAAATAACCGAGTGCTTATCATGTCATTTAAGTAAAAGTGTTTTCAGTTTGTTTTTTAAGTTTTACTCGAAAATCAGGATTTTTTCGAAAAACATAAAAGAGAGTAGTAATTTGTAGAAAATTGAAAAATGAATCCGAAAATATCATGGTTGGTAAAGCAGTGGCGTACTATTTTATTTAGAAAATGTGCCACCGATACCCTGTATCACCGCCACTGTTTTTAAATTATCAAGAAAAATTTAAAATATTTTTTTAAGTTACTTAAAAATTATATTAAAATACAATTGTTAAAGTTTTTAGAAAAGAACAATAATTACATGTTGCAAATAAAAAGAACAGCAATTTTTAACAATTTTACAACCATATAATTACCAGAGATATTTCCTTATCAATATTAAAGTGAACATATTTATTTTTATTAACTGCCTACCGATTAATTTGTAAATAATAATTAATAATGCAACCCTGGAACAACGAATTTATCTTTGAAATGTTATGGAATCGGTAATGTTTCATATCGATATGCAATACAAATTTTTAATGAAAAGTATCCAAATGTAATTAACTCGTTGAGCAATTCGCAAGCTAATTATAAAATTCGATACCACTGGTGATGTGAAGAATATTAAAAAAATAAAAAAATAATACAATGATAACGATGCTGTTACTGTTGTGGTTATGGACTCTGTACAAGACAATCCAAATTTGTCACTCAGGAAAAGATCAGAAAACATAGATATTAGCAGATTCCATAGTCAAAGAATTTTAGTGTACAACAAAATCTATCCATTCAAATCAGTGTTTAATTATTATAAATTGCTTGATGGAGACGTCTTTTGGACTTTTGTTTCAAAATACTGTAATGTCTCATCATTTAAGTGCTTTTCCGACACTTCGACACACCGAAAAACTATATTATTCGGCGCCCAACATTCCTCAACGTATACAATGCGCGTTGTTACCGACTAATACTAATATACCGATGCTCCGTCACGTCTCGTAACTGTTCTAGGCATAACAGTATCCCGTCTAGTGTGTCACACTCGCGTTCAAACGTCCTTCGGGTCCACAACTACTTTTACGGAAACAAAATACTTCTTCCATTGCACTTACGCACTGTATGATCGACACGTGAATTGTGAAAACGGTGACAAGCCATGTGCTTTGCGGCCCGTGAGAATGAAACGAATATCGTAACTTTGCGTTAAAAAAATTGTTGAATAGTCAGAGACGGCGTATGAATATTTAACAGGTTAATTGGTCGAACGGCTTACGCACAGCTACCGGTGGAAATTTTTTTAAACGTGCTGGGAACTAAGTGGGTTTGGTCCCAGAGACATTTCTCGATAGTATTGATATGCCACTCCTTCCCCACATGACACCCCGATTTACTCATTATTACAATTAGGTTTGAAAAATTTGACAAAAGAAACAACCTGGAACTCTTGAAAACTTGAAATAACTGCTTTAAATTTGAACACCCTGTATAATTAAAAGATGCTTGTGTGATTTTAATAAAATTTCGTTAGAAAAACACTCCCTACGGAATACTCAGATCAGAGATTTGATAAATGTTTCACATTCAGGCACAAAAAATAAAAAAATACTCAGTCGTCGGTCACGTTTGTTATTGTAACGAGATTTGGCGCCTGCAGGATTTAATCCTTTTAGTCTTTCGCACCCAAATTCACATTACACTATTTTATAAATCTGTTAAAGGATTTATTTTAAAAAATTGACAACTGGGTTGGCCACGCGTTATATTTTTAACAGGATACGAATGTTTAGTTAATATCCGGATCGAAGGACCAAAAGTGAATGAAAATTCATATAAACTGATGATAATCCTAAAATTTTGAATCACACAATATTTCTTGTGCAAGTGTCTAACTGGTTCCTAACTTTTAAGCGCCGTTTATACCGGGTGTTTCTTAAGTCGAGGTCAAAAATCCAGGGGCGTATCTGTGGCCAAAAATAAAGGATTTTTGTTGAAGATGATACAATGGCATTTTACGTAATAGTGACATTTTTTTTGGCAAATAATGATCGATGATATCCACATCTCCGCCACTGGTATGTTTCTAAAGCTGGTATTTTTTTTGTTTCATACCTACTGTCATAGTAAATACGCACATAAAATTTGGTTAAATTATCTCAAGCGGTTTAGAAATTAAGAATTAAAAACTGATTTTTTAAAAAATTGTTGACACGCTGTAGCTGGATAATGGCTGCCTTAAGTCCCCACATTTACATAACAAAAAAACTATTATTTTTAGCCACAGAATACGCCCCTGAATTTTTGACCTCTACTTAAGAAACACCCTGTATAATTCTCTTAATATTTATCTGCTTCTTTGCGTTTTAAACAATTTAATTTAAAAAAATTACAATGGGATTTTAATGGGATATGAATTTTCTAATCACATCCGGCCCGAAGGACAAAAAATATATGAAGATGCATTTAGTCGAACGATCATCACAAAACAAACATTTAAAGAACGTTAACCTGACATTTTAACAAAATTTTGCCAACTAAACATTTTTTTATGTAAATGCTTCTGTCCCTCACTTTTTCAGTGTAACTAACTTATACAATCCTTTTAGCGGTTCTATCGGCCATTCCAGTCATTACCTGAGTCAACTCATTAATTAGGGCCATTAGTGCCATTAGCCGTATCGGAAAAGACGATGCTATTATTCTTTTTTTTTTCCAGTTTATGAAATAATTACATGCGCTCGTAAAACTATGCGGCTAGGTATGGCATTAGAGGTGGCGTAACCATTTCGAATTCGCTCGGTTCTTCTGTAATTATAAGCGCGATTTGTGCTTAATTTCATAACGCGGATATGTAGGCCTGCGATTGGAAGCCTTAAGGTCACCTATTAGTCCTAGAATTGCAGGATGCTGGGAAAAAAATGCCGTTAAGAGGTCGGTCATCACGGCGTTCGGTCGATTCAAAGGGTAGGTTAATGACAGGAAATAAATATCCGGTTTAAAGACAGAAATATGGCCGGAAAAAAGTGGGTACAAATACAAATTGAAAGCAAAAATTACTTCTATCAACATGTTAAAAGTGACAGTGACATCAGTTCCAGTGTACAATAAAATAAATGAAAAAAAAAAAATGTTATTTATGTACCAAGGGAAGTATAGGGATAATTATACCCGCAGGCGACAGGTTGCTTTTGAGGGCCGTTTAGACCCAAAGAAAGCAAGTCGCTTAAGGGCATAATCATCTTAGTATCTCCTGTGGTGCATACAACGTTTTACTTTTTTTTACTTACACATCTGATCTTAACTTTATCTTAAATTTAATAATTAAATGTAAATGAGAATGAAAACATTTTTTCAATATATGTATAAACGATGTATCCAAGATGTATCTATGACACCCGCGAATTTTTTGATTTTGATAGTTTGATGTTTGATTATTATTAGACGCAACGAAGCTGTTCGTTCCTAACTTTTTATTCTTGTGTCTTAAATAACTGTGCTTTAGATGTGCGTATTTTTTAGATATACCAAATATAGGAATATTTCATTTAACAAAATATTTACTCTGTTGAAAGACGTACCTTAAAAATTTCTAATATAATAAGCAGGTGGTTATAGCAAGTTAGGTAATATCCGGTTTAGAGGACCAAAAACGAATAAAAATATCCAAACTCTCCATGTTTCTATGACAATAATCACTTAAAAAAACATTACATTGACATGAAAAAGGGCGTTTTATTCTAGCTACTCCATTCCATCTTCTTTTCTTCGGACAGAAAATCTTTAAATATCAATATGATAATTATTGATTTAATAAAGCGTGCAAATTTTGAAAACCCGCTCGACCTTGTTTATTCTAACTTGACACAGTTCTGCTTTCCAACAAACACCCTTTTTGTTAACATCTTGAAAATATTCGTAGTATAACTGAAGAAATATAACATAGCCCCACGGCAAAAAAAATTAAGATGTGATAGACTAGCCACCATACGGTGCTATCTGAATCCGATGTCTCATTTTCAAGGTTATTCGAAGGTCAACTCTTGTTTTTTATGGTAGGACAATTACTGACCCTGCATTCTGAAAGAATAAGGAATTTTACGATCAGAGACGTGGTTGTATTGTTTTTTCATTTCAAGGTCATTTGATGGTCAAATCGTACTTTCAAAGTTCTACGGTTCTAAGGTCAGGATAGCGAGGCATCGAGAAAATGTCCTCTATAAAGTTTTATGGATCACCAGTAAGGATTTTTCATAATATTTTGGAGATGGTGACATTACCTTCGAAAAACTAAAGTTGACCTTGGAATAACCTTCAATGTCATCATATTGTGGCCCCAATGACCCAAACAACTCTTGTAGACGTCATTTTCAGGATATCTCGTTATCCTAACGAGATATCAACCTGAACATTTCGAGAGGGTGATTTGACCTTCAAATGGACCGAAAAGTGAAAAAATAACTCAACCACGTCTTCGAACTATATAAAATTTTTGTTTTTTTTTTCAGAATCCGGGGCCAGAAATTGTTTTACCATAAAAAAAAACAAGAGTTGGCTCACTACAAGATATCACGTTTATATGAAAACAAACTCATTTCGAGAAACCGGAAGCACATGCTTCAATTAAATTTATAGCTATTAATTAATACCTCATAATGAAAAGATAACATGTTGGGGTGACGTCAAATATAGATCTGATAAAGCGTAATTATTGTATTCGCTACAGATATATATTTTTAACAGTCGATAATTAATCCCCGGTAAGCCTCGTGTATGTTTTCTTGATAATGTTAAAAATTACTCTATATAATAATTCTGTATCACCTTTATAATAACTACATAAGATAATATTGTAAAATAATTTATACTAATAAAGTCGTTATAAATTGTGAACTTATAAGTATAGCCGGTTTGTCCAATAATAATAATTGTTGATCTTGGAAAGAATTTCCATATTTTACCGTACTTTGACAGAAAATTTTCTACTAGAACTCGAAGCTGCATCTCTGGGTTAACTTCCGCCAAAATCTAAAGACATTTACGTCAAGGAATATTTGTTATTCAAAGCTTGTGACTTGAACATTTCAAATTCGGTTAAAAAATCTCGCACGCGAGATTTTTTAATCCATGTAAAACTTTATGGAAATAAAAGTTTAACCCTTTCTTTAATTGTCTTTAATTGTAACCACAGTTAGCTACATAGAAAAAAATGTTTTTTTTTATGCTTTCCACAGATATAATATTCGGTATGGTTATTTTGAAAAATGGGAGAACTAAAGCGTTTTTAACTATGGTTTACATTTAAAAAACTTGAAGTTTATGTTATAACTTGAAAACAAAAGTGCACACGGACAATTTGATCAAACTGTCTGATTAACATCGCAGAAACCTGAAACTTTGTAATTTCAATTTTTTTTTGTAAAATAAATAGCAACGGAGCTACAAGGAATTGACCGAATTCGAATTTTTCCAAATATCTAGCCAGCCATAACGTTTTTTCAAAAAACAGAAATAACATTTAATAAGGATGATAAAACTGCACATCTTTCCTCATTTAAACTTGTTTGTATCTCTGCTACTTTCCCAGATATCTACACTAAAAAAAAAACTCACCCTGTATATCAGTAGGTGTATCATTAACTGGGATTTTAATATTGCTACAAACTCTCTATCAGATCAAAGCTCGTACTGACAGATATGATTTTCGGGAGAAAATACAGATTAAGTGGTAGTCAAATTTAATAAATCCTATTTTTCCCCGTAATCTAATCAATCAAATATACTCGCTATGTTAATAATCTCTAACATTTTGTGTACATCGAAAATATACTTTTTGAAAGAGAATGGAAAAATAAGTGAATGAACCAGAGACGGCCGGGAAAAACCTGAAATTCAAGATGGGATTTATACACAACAACAAAAACAAACAGTGAGCCCATTCAGGCTTGCTTGGAATACCTAACCACAAGTTATCATTGATATTGGTTATTTTTATATCAGCATGCCTAAGGCTTTATCGCGTTTCCACCAAAAAGTCTGCGCGATAGCAACGCATTTTCTTATACTATATGCCAGATAAACAGGAGATGTCTTATAATTGATATACCTATAATTTGTATTGTTCCTGTAAACTCTACCACACTCAATCACTTGTGCACGTGATAGAGATTCCCAAAGCCGACATCACTGGTTTTTTTACGCAATGTTCAAAGTTCCATCAGTAGACATCGGAAACTTTGTGGCGACAATCAGATAAATAAACAGTAGTAATCTATATTGTGCTAAAAAACGACAATACATGCTGTAGTACCAGAAATATGCCTAACCTGTCGTCAAACTGTGTGCCGCTCTATGCTTACGATGCACAGTGCTACAGACTGCCATAAAAACACGTGGCATACACTCGACCAAACTCACTCACGCACTCACAAACGACAGTGAAATGACAGGGCAGGCATTAGGGTGCCGCTAGATGCGTATCGAATAAATTGATCGATGCGAAGCTTCAGAATGTGAAGTAGTTGATGCTTTGCCACCATTAGCAAAAATAGCATCTATTAAAATCAACTCTTATCTATTTCCTTATGAGTAAGACATTATTATTTTGTTAATTTTTTTCTGGTACTTGCTATTACGTACTATACCTATATATTTTATGGTACACATCAGTAAGTACATACTGTAGAGGTAATTAGTATTTGTTCTAAAAATATTTTTCCTGCCGTGGGATTCCGCTTAGATAAATCCACTCATTTAAAATATAATTTCGTAATTTTTTGAAGCCTCCAAATAAATAAATAAATCGCTGATATTTCCACACTGTAGACTATTTTTCGATTCCAACATTTAAGGTTGTTATTTATCTACTCGTGCTCACGAAAAAGTTCAATGTCAATGTAATATCGTAAGATTACGAGCGGGGCAAACAAGTAATCATAATAATAGTCCAGTCGGATTAGACAAAAAAAGGGCTTAACCGGGAAAAAATTAGGGACCACAATTTTATTGTTCTAACCTTTAGGGGGGGGGTAGGGGTCAATAGTAGTGTAAATTCAGAATCGCGACTGAATTCCATCCCTGCATCAGCCGCCATCTTGAATTTAAGTAAAAATCGTTTTTGCTCAATATCTCGACCATTTTCAACTTTACAACAAAAATGGTAAGGACTTAAGTTGTTGCAAATGCGATTTCCTACAACTTCTTTAATTACAAATTTTATTGTACAATCGATATTTTTCAAGTTAAGAGGGAAAATAGTGACAAAGTATAATTATTGAATTATCTCGTTTGTTATTGACTTTACGACATAAACGTACATAAACAAAGTTGGAAAGAATTATATTTTCTACAGTTTTGATCTCTTTAATTTTTTCGCTACTACCAACATTTAAGGTCCTACGCCTATGGCAAGCCTAACTAAACTCAAGGGATCATCATTCCATAGGCCTGACGTCACCGGTAGCTGGCCATGAACAATAATGGTCCAAACTTTATAAGAAAAAATAAATTTTAAAAAACATGGCTTACACCTTTAACGCTTGCAAGAAACTTTTATAAAGAGGAAGACGGCAGAAGTCGCAAATATCTTGCAAGCAATGACACGTGGATTAGGCCTATTGGAGATACCACGTAAAAAAACGCGCCTGAAACTCTACTCCGGTGGTGGTGTGGAAAAGAGTTTGCAAAAACGAATTTGGGACCTTAAATATTGGTTATAGCGAAAAAATTAAGGTGATCAAAATTGTAGAAAATATAATTCTTTCCAACTTTGTTTATGTACATTTATGTGGTAAAGTCAATAACAAACCAGATAATTCAATAATTATACTTTGTCACTATTTTCCCCCTTAACTTGAAAAATATCGATCGCACGATAAAATTTGTAAATAAAGAAGTTGTAGGAAATCGCATTTTCAACATCTTAAGATCTTACTATTTTTGTTGTAAAGTTGAAAATGGCCGAGATATTGAGCTAAAACGATTTTTCCTTAAATTCAAGATGGCGGCTGATGCAGGGGTGGAATTCAGTCATGATTCTGCATTTACACTACTATTAACCCCCCGTAAAGGTTAGAACAATAAAATTGTGGTCCCTACTTTTTTCCCGGTTAAATGACAACTCGACTGGGCTATAAGTACAACAAACGTGAATTAAGCTTCTATAAATAAACGTTCTTCTGTACATATAATTCTCAAATTAAATAAGGATAGCCCGTGTTGATTTGTCTAATTGCTTCATTTGTGCAAGCGTAAAACATGAAAACATCAGCTGCGAAACGCTGACATTTCATTAAAATTGTGTTGCAAAGGGAGGGGGTCAGAATTTAGTGTAATAAGAGATTTATTTAGCTGTTAACCACTTGTTTACAACGTCACTGATATATTTTCGCCATAAAAAGAGAAGTACTTGATTTTAGACTTGGAACATTCGGTGGCAATGAACCAAACAAAGCAGTACCTTGTCCTGTTTTCTTTCTCTACTTGGGATTTCCTATTTCCACATTAATATATAGGGTGGCGCCAAGGTATCCGAGATACTTCGTATACGACTAATTTTCAGCTTGGCCTAATCATAGGAACCAACTCATTGAGAAGATTCATACAGCGTTTCATGAGGGGAACTACAACTGGAAACGAGAGGATTCACATTTTTTTAAGCCCTCTATTCGCAACAATGTAATTTACTTTTTAGCAACTACCCCTACGAGCTGGCGAATTCAAACCCCGATATTTCAAAAACCATTGGGAACTGGGGAAAAGTGGACAGAATAATCATTTTTACTTAAAATTAGTCATAGAATTAATATACGAATTATCTCGGATATTTCGGCGACCACCCTGTATTGCACGTCATGTACTTAGAAGGAAATGGTAATTCACAGATAATAAATATACTTAATTATTTACTACGATATTCAGACGTTTTTAAAATGTATTTAAACATTTATCGAGGTCTAGGAATACCTTTTAAATATTAATTATTTCACAGGAAATTTTGAGTATTTATTTAAATTGTTATTAAATTTTTTATGTAATCCATAATTATTACAACCTCGAATCACGATGATTTAGACTCCTCCCAACAACCCTACGAAATAAACATTTCTAACCTCAATTTTTGATTTATGCTCCAATTTTATCAAAGTATCATTGTACCCACTCAAATAATCGTATTTAATTTCAATGAAGGCTTTTACGATCAGATTGAATTCGGCTGTAAATGATAAAAATTAAATAACACAATAAACATTTTAGATAATAAAACTTTTGGAATAATAAAATCATATCTGCACTTTCAGTAAACATCGAATTCGTTAGGTGCCCATTTTAATTGTAATAAAAGATTATGCTGCCCCAATAAAAGTAGTGCTTATGTTTTAGTAGGACACCATAAAATGCTATCTACTGATATTGTTCAAATATGTTATCAGTACATGTCCTTAGCTGACCAAAAATTGTGCCGCAAGACACAGTTTGGGGCCCTAGGCAGCTTTGAGATCTGTTTATTAGTACATTTATGATTGGTAAAGTGCAACGTTCTTCACGACATTGTCGTATGAGTCAGATTGCCTTCAAATCCCTGTTATCAATAACAGACATACTTCCTATTACAATCTAAAATTCCGCGGTAATCCCTAACCAGTGTCGTCTTTAGGATTCGCCAAATTAGTAACTACTTTTTTCAGTTCAATATTTCTTGTTTTTTTGTGAACATTTTCGCTTATCATAAGTTAGTTTTCTTTATTTGCTGTTTCACATTTTGACCGTACGCGTCGTTTACCAATGTTTCCTCGAAAGCTTAAAGATCAACAAAACTTACCTTCTTAAAGGACGGGTTGGCCATGCGTTGAAAACAAAAAAGCCTGATAGGGTTGCACAGCACACTTTTCGACTCTTAGGACGGAACACCGCGATGATTCAAACTATAAACAAAACAATGGAGCTCGGCCTCGGTTACCTGTACCAGTGAGTTTATACCCGATGACATAATTCAGTTAATGCCGCGATTGAACTGACGCGCGGGCTTAGCGCGAGTAGATGCCTCGGCCAAGACGAACGTATCGTTTTCTTATCTCGAGATTTGTTGTTGTTATTGCTCGCTTTCGTGCTGATCGCATGTAGTGCGGGCGTATTTTTGCACACGTGCGGCACGCTGTCACGAAAAAATTTGCAGTTTCGATAGAAACGGTGAAAATTCGGAACTAGACAGCAGCGGAAGGGACGGCGATTAATATCGTAGAGCCGTTAAACAAGTTTGAGGCTTTATGTATGATAATATTCCTTTATCATTGCTGTGTTCAAAATATGCATTTGTTTCGTTGCAATTTAAGAAAAAAAAAAACAAAATAGTGTCCAGGTGCTGTCCAAGTCAAAGATTTTAATGAAAGTAGCAATTAAGCACATATACAAGAACCCACCGATGAGCAATTTTTAGTAGTTTGACTGCCATTACATCAGCATGAGATAGAGTAATCATAAATGAACAAAAAAGTTGTACATTACAGGGGCGTAAAATTAATAGTTTTCAAAATACAGCGAGTATTAATATTGGGGAGCTTCATCACAACGTGACAACGGCGCTACACAGCTGATGCACATCACGTGTACACGTGGCAAACTTGTCCTGCGGAAAAAATGTAAACAGCTATTATTGTGAAACATTTAGTAAATTTCAAGGCAATTGTTTTCCAGTTTTTAAATAATTAAAATAAAATTTATCGATTTTGTTGTACGTAGTGTTGTGCTTAAATTTTAGCTCGAATTTTAGTAATTATGAATCTCTTAAAACAGGAACTTCACTTTTAATCAAATTACGTATTTGAAAAATATATAATTAAAGTACCCAAAGACTCACGTCTTCCAAATAATCATACGTATTAAAAATAATTTAGGTGCTTACGAAGAAGCAAAATTCAGTAATTTTTAAACGTACGAGTACAAAACAAACTACAACACATGCTCAGAATGTCCACCATTTGCTGGAAAACACCTCAAGCAAAGGAAATAGTGGTACGCAGAAAACACTCCGACACGGTCGAATCCAGATACCAACTGAATTGCGTATTGGTGCTTGCTGGACACCTTAGTACCTCGTAGAAAATATTTAATATAACTGCAACTGTAGCAAAAATATCAAGCATAATTAAACAGAAATGCCGCCTGTCCGTAACTGATAACTAAGGCTCGGGGTTTTCGTCGGCTAGTCATAGGCGTGTTCGTACACAGGTAAATATAAATAAAAATGAATAAATTTATGTACTTTATCAGCGAAAGGTTGTCTTTACCCCTTTGCGACATTATTAGAATATTAATACACGTATACACAAAGCCAATAACTGCCGTTATTATCGGTTTCATACGGTGCGCCGTAGCCAAAGGCCTACGCGACGGTTTTGATTATCAGACCGAGTCCCGAGCTTTACTGATAACTGACAAATTGAAACCCATTTTTCTCTGGTGTAATTCTACAACATGAACAACACGAGTATAACTTTTTTTACTGTGAATAAAGTGAGATAATTCAAGTGATCATATTTTGATAATAACATGTGACGTAAGCTATTTTTTAGGGGATGATTTCTAGGTCCATAAAAGAAATTTGCAAAATAAAAAAAATTGAATTAGAGGTTGCCAGCCTTGGAATCTCGAAAAGAGCACAGATTCGTAAATATTTTTTTCGCAATCAACTGATAGACACAAACAGCAGATTCTTTTATTCTTCTCAAAATTTTCGTTTTTCATACAGGTAATTTAAATAGGTATAACTACGTAGAAAATTTTTAATTTGTACATCCCTTTTTGGAGATCTCTTATTTTAACTTTTCATTTTGTAAAGACATTTCGAAATCTTTTCGTTATAAAAGTTCTTTGTATGAAGCAAAAATTAGCCTAAGCGTATAGGTCTTTCACTGTGGAACACCCTGTATAGAATGGGTCTTAGAAATAATAAGTACTTGGCAAATATATTAACGAAGTTTTTTTTTTAATTTTGTATCAATTCTGCAAGGTAAGGTGTTTAGCTTTTAGGTGACCTGTGCGACTGAATCAAAGTTTCAGTCACTTATCATTTTGTGTGGCAATTTTCTAGCATGTATGTTTACGCGGAATCTAAGACGTCGGACAGCGTTATTCCCAGCCACGCTAATGTGTATATAAAATCCCAGACTATACGACAATCAATATTGTTGCTATTTGGATTAGATTTCGCGGAACCCTGTTAAACACACACTTTTCCGACTAGAGACATAAATAAACTTTGTGTACGTGTAATAATAGATCGTAATCGTTACTTAATAACCAATAAATTATCTAGTTTCTGTTTTAACAACAAAGGTTTTCCCCTAATCTGTGAAAACCAGGATGGTGGGCTATTTTAAGCACAGAATCAGTTTTTGGTTAATTTACGACGTGTATTTTTTCCAAAGTACCAATGGTGGCATTGTAATTCTGTTTCTGAAGTGTCAAGAAGAAGAACTGGGATCAAAATTGGAGACAAAAAGGTACCACAGGCAAGCTATGATGATGGGCAACTTGATATTAGAAAAGATGTCTGCCCATAGTATACATA
>NW_019416259.1:1230559-1231182 GCF_000390285.2 Anoplophora glabripennis | reverse complement strand
ATTGCAAATTTTGAAAATTTATATCTGGAAAGTACTCGGGATGACACACCTATTAGTTCAAAAAACAGCCCTTATACCCTTATAATTTTGCTGTAAATAAGGACTATAACTTTCAAAACATAATTTAAAATAAAAAAAAATGAAAAAAACATTAAATTATTGCAATTTTTTATAAATAAGCGTGAAAATTGCGAAAATGTTTAAACAATCACCACGGCTCAACTAAGCGTCCGAAATTAATTTTTCAAAAACCATTTTAAAGCTTGAGAGCTCTTCTTTTTGTGGTGAAATTTTCAAGTATTCAAAGGCTTTAGATTTTTAGAAATTTGATTTTGAAAATTTTTTAATTAAAAAAAAAGTAAAAAATTTAAACAATTATTATGTAAAAATTATCTAACCGAATTGGATGAAATTTGGTGTGATGTTTCTATGCACTAAGAAGTTTAATTGGGAAAAGTACGAAGATTCTAGGTATTATTCAAGTGTCTGAAAAAAATTGACAAATAAACTAGCATTTTTTGTAAGTTTTTAAATGATTTTTCCGATTTTTGCAATAACAATAATTATTTTTTCGAATTGCAACTAACTCTATCTTGATCAAAATTTAATTACAAAACTTTTTT
>NW_019416259.1:1228718-1230271 GCF_000390285.2 Anoplophora glabripennis | reverse complement strand
TTTTTTGAAAAGAACATTAAATTATTGCAATTGTTTATAAGCGTGAAAATTGCGAAAATGTTTAAACAATCACCACGGCTCACCTAAGCGTCCGATTTGAATTTTTCAAAAACCATTTTAAAGCTTGAGAGATCTTCTTTTTGTGGTGAAATTTTCAAGTATTCAAAGGCTTTAGATTTTTAGAAATTTGATTCTGAAAATTTTTTAATTAAAAAAAAAGTAAAGAATTTAAACAATTATTATGTAAAAATTATCTAACCGAATTGGATGAAATTTGGTGTGATGTTTCTGTGCACTAAGAAGTTTAATTGGGAAAAGTACGAAGATTCTAGGTATTATTCAAGTGTCTGAAAAAAATTGACAAATAAACTAGCATTTTTTGTAAGCTTTTAAATGATTTTTCCGATTTTTGCAATAACAATTATTTTTTCGAATTACAACTAACTCTATCTTGATTAGGATTTAATTACAAAACTTTTTTTCCTCTTCCATTTTTGTCTAAAATGAATAGTTGCTAAGTTGTCGACGAGAAATCCAAGAAAAAAATGAATTTTTTTACTATTTTTTTATACTTTTTTGCAATAAAAATTAAGCCCACGTTTTTTTTATTTGCATAGAAAAATTATGATTTCTAATGTTGTTTAGAAGCCGTTAAAGCAAAAATCTCCGATCATATGCGTTTTACCCAAGTATACCCTTTTTAAAACAGATACCACCTGGACTAAGATTCGATTCCTTGTTTAGTTACATAAAAAATCTCCTAAAATCGTGTATACAGGGTGGTCCGAATTTTATGCAGGAAACTTCGAGGGTAGATAGATCTCTTCAAAATAATAATTGTTTGCTTTATAAACATAGATCTGGAACGGCCCCGTTTTAGAGATACAGGGTGTCGAGGTTTAAAAAAAATTGATTTTTTGTTTATATCGCACACTATCTCACAGGTGGTGTAGAAAGGAGTGTAAATAATTTCGTTGATGTACTTTCAAATTGCACTTACTTTTAAACATAAACAAATATTCTTGTAATATTCTCGTTAGAAGTATTTGCCATAAGGGGATTGTATTGGTATGAATAACTTTAGAACGGCGAATCTTAGGGAAAAAATTAAAGTCACCTTTTTACGTATTTTGTGCATTAAAATATAAATCAGTTACAATGACATGTAAAAAATGCAGTGGCGTAGGTTTTTTCGTAAAAAAGGGGGTGACCCCTGTCCAGTTGTACAGCACTGGTTGAACCTTTAAAGCTCATATTTCAGGGAATATAAGGCCTACTATCATACATTATATGTACCAAATTTTATTGAGATCGGTTAATAGATTCCGGAGATATAAACAAAAAATCAATTTTTTTTGACAACTTCAACACCCTGTATCTCTAAAACGGTGCCGTTCCAGACCTATGTTTATAAGGCAAACACATATTATTTTAAAGAGATCTATCTATCTACCCTCGAAGTTTCCTGCATAAAATTCGGACCACCCTGTATAAGAATTATAGGCTTTGTGGACACCATTTCGAAACCAAATATATTGGTAAAGGGAATGTAA
>NW_019416259.1:1218900-1227968 GCF_000390285.2 Anoplophora glabripennis | reverse complement strand
AAAAAAAATTGCAAATTTTCAAAATTTTGCACAGCAAAAACCAAGGCCCTTAGATACTTGAAAATTTAATCACATATAGAAGGGCTCTCAAGCTTTCAAACTTTTTTTGAAAAATTCGAATCCGTCAATTAGGAGAGCTCTGGCGCTTGTTTAAACATTGGTCGAATTTTTGTACTTATAAACAATTAGAATAACTTTGTGAATATTCAATCAAATCAAATTTTTTAAAGCAGGTTTTAAAAGTTATAGGAAAGACGCTTCCTTTAAAAAAACAGATCGATTTGTCATGTAAAAAATTTAATTACAAACATTTTTTTCCTCTTCCATTTTCGCCTAAAATCAACTCTTGAAAAGATACATAATTAAATAGGAAGAAATATATGACATTTTTCGATTTTTTTTAAGATATCGTGCCGCCAGAAGTTAAGCCCACGTTTTTTTTATGCGCATAGAAAAATGTTCATTTCTAGTGATATTTGAAAGCCAAGAAGCCAAAAATCTCCGTGGATATACGATTCATTCAAACCAAAACAGATACCGCCTAGTCTAGAATATAAGCTTCAGTAAGAAACCTTTTGTGTGTGTCCCTCGTGGCACAGAAGTTTACGTATTTGACTGCTAACCCAGAGGTCGACGGTTCGAATCCCGATGAGGTCGGCTTTTTTTCAGCTAATATTTATTTCAATTATCATTTTTCTACATCAACTATTATTCAAAATACATGTTTCGACACGAGTTGCTGGACGCGAAGTAAATAATTTCTCACAGTGTTGCCAGATATCTGCGAATTAGACGCGCTAGATTCGATTCCTTGTTTAGTTACATAAAAATCTAAAATCGTGTATATAAATTATAGATAGGTAAAAGTTTAGGGAATTAAAATATGGTAAATTAATTGTATAAAAAATTGCAATTAAATATGATGTTATCAAGTCGATTGTTTCTTTTTATACTCTTGAACACAATAACAACCTCGCCCGTGCGTGGGGGTCCGTACGTTATCGATATTTTGGGAAATTGTCGGTAATTAACACACACGGTGAGCACCTGATACAGAGGTCGACGGAGTTCGTAGCATCTTTGTTTCAACCATCGGAGAACGACTTGTTGCCAAACAATATCCACAGCTGTGCATAGTGACGATTTTCTGGAAATAGCTCAACGCAAAGTTGGCCGCGGCGACGTCAAGGTCACGACGGATGTACAGCGGATTCAGGAAAAAGGGGTTATATTTAGCGATGCCCGTCGTGGGTCTTCTACAGGGCGTAACTCTATAACGTGTCAAAGTTGAAGAAGCTTTTTAAAAATTAAAGGTTTTCTGAAAATTTAGACTGTTGCGTAGAGCGATTGGAGAAAGGAAAGTTGTGGAAAAATTTGACATAATCAAAAATAAGTATTCGTCGAAAATGATCCCTTGACATTTTTGCACAGCTGTTTGTAAAGATGATGCTTTTAGATAAATGTAGAATTTAATGAAATAACTGTACTGTACTGTCGTGTATTAAATTTATTTGACTAACGATCAATTAAAGCTAATCCTTGTTTTCACAATTGAAACTAAAACGTATTTTCTTTGTTTCAGAATATGCCCACAGAATGTATAACCAACCCTCTGCAGAGGGAACTCGCAGATTCCATCATAAGGATGGTACCTTTGGACGAAATAAGGATTCTCCTAGCTTGCGGTGCCAAGGTAACTAGTTAAAAAATACAAAAACAAAAAGAATATAAACAAGTAGTCAAAAACTATTCAATCATTGCGGATTTTTTTTTTGGCTCCTGTTGGACGTAGGATATATTTTTTTAAATTAATGAAAAAATATCAGCTTTCAAATAGCAATAATGCCATTCCGATTAAATTTCAACGATAAGAAAAAGATCTGCATTTTTCGACCTAAAAAAAAAGTCTGTTTCGGTTGATTTTTCGCATATTTCCAGTTATTATTCAATACGCGCACAATTTGTACAGGAAAGTACAACTCTTAAAGAATATTTTAAGCCCAAGATGGATCGCGTAAGTGTATGATTTATTGAGACTTGAAAAAAACGCCTTTTTTTTAAAAAAAACTCAATTTTTGAAAATACTATCAAATATTTTGCAATTTTACAAAAATGCACTTATGCTACTTGCCAAGAACTACATATTCTGAAAGTTTCGTATAAAAATCTTTTTTTCGTTTTAAAAATATAGAATTTTTAAAAAAATGTTGACATCGGGCTGAGCTCAAAATTTTTGTTATAAAAAATTCTACAACTTTCGTCCAAAACATTTTTTTCTAAAATATTTAGTTCTTATTTTTAATGAAAAAAACTGTTCTTTTGCGAACTTTGGTCGCCATTTTGAAAATAAAGCTCTAACATTCAGCTGAGGTAAAGTAATTCATTCAATTCTGCGAAGTTTTTCTAATTTCTACGTGACTTTGTTTACTGAACTAAATTTTGGCAAAGAATGAGGTAATTTCGACAATTTGACTGGTCTATATGTATAGTTTTATGTTAGTAAAGATACAGCTTCTACGGAGCTTTTCCTAATTTGGAACAAAAAACGAATGTCAAAATAATTTGTAATTTTTTCGAAACTTTATGATTTTAATTATTGATTAAACAATATAAGTACATTATAAGTAATACAAAACAGTAAATATTATGAACACGACGATTACAATTTATTTTGCACTAGGTACATGTAAATCAAAAGCGAGTTAAATTTATGCCAGATCCAGTGCTGTCGGTTATCGTTGCTTTTAGTAGATATATCGTCATTTGATCTAGACTTGAAATCACAAAACATCTCAGGGTATGTGTTCTGGAATCGGGAATTCTTATAATAATAATTGAATCTTTGTCTTCTATGTCTACGATCGTTATTTTTAGTCATCACTTCTCAAAGCTCCGCAAACACCAATTATTAAAATGAGCTAAACAGTTGTCCAAAATCTCTTTCGTCNCTTTCGTCCAAAACATTTTTTTCTAAAATATTTAGTTCTTATTTTTAATGAAAAAAACTGTTTTTTTGCGAACTTTGGTCGCCATTTTGAAAATAAAGCTCTAACATTCAGCTGAGGTAAAGTAATTCATTCAATTCTGCGAAGTTTTTCTAATTTCTACGTGACTTTGTTTACTGAACTAAATTTTGGCAAAGAATGAGGTAATTTCGACAATTTGACTGGTCTATATGTATAGTTTTATGTTAGTAAAGATACAGCTTCTACGGAGCTTTTCCTAATTTGGAACAAAAAACGAATGTCAAAATAATTTGTAATTTTTTCGAAACTTTATGATTTTAATTATTGATTAAACAATATAAGTACATTTTAAGTAATACAAAACAGTAAATATTATGAACACGACGATTACAATTTATTTTGCACTAGGTACATGTAAATCAAAAGCTAGTTAAATTTATGTCAGATCCAGTGCTGTCGGTTATCGTAGCTTTTAGTAGATATATCTTCATTTGATCTAGACTTGAAATCACAAAACATCTCAGGGTATGAGTTCTGGAATCGGGAATTCTTATAATAATAATTGAATCTTTGTCTTCTATGTCTACGATCGTTATTTTTAGTCATCACTTCTCAAAGCTCCGCAAACACCAATTATTAAAATGAGCTAAACAGTTGTCCAAAATCTCTTTCGTCAGAATTCTGGACTTTTTCAGACGGTATCCAACTGATTTGCTTTTCAAATATGGTATTGCTTTTCGAAATTTTCTGATATTTACTTTTATTTTGGTGTTTAGTGTACTCATGGAATATACTGATCATAACATCGTAGGTTTAATTTTATTACTTTTATGTTCGAAAAATGCCAGTAATAAATACTGTTTCTTTTTGAATTTTCTTCGAACTACACCACCTTTTGAATTCATTGCAGGCAACCTCGTACTGTCTCGACGATTTCTTGGGCATTAATTGTGAAACGGCACTTCGTGTCGCTTCCAATACTTCCCCTGGTAAATGCTCGTCTTCACTCTCCGAGCTCATTTAGAATTAAACACTCTTAGAATATGAATTACAATATATAATTCTGACACTACTTTTTCAAGTAACTAATTTTTATCGTTTATTAGGTTCCTATCGTTATGATAGTCATGGCACCTAAACCGTTTTGATTCAAACAGAGTTCAAACGATTTCAAATATAACTTAAATTGTTGTATATAACACAATTGTCTTATTTTATTGCAGTTTTCGAAAAAAATACTATTTGCATCTCGAATACGAGACGCTTTTGCGTTCCCGAATGGATATTTTAACCAGTTGTAAAAAAAAAACAGTGAATATACATGTGGGAGTAGGAAAAATTATAAAACAGTATTGTGGGGTCAATACGTTTAAATTAAATAGTAATTTCTTTCCGCCTGCGTTTTGAAAATTTCATCTTCAATGTATTCGTTCCAAATGTATCTTATTTTTTTTTAGATTTCTGTGTTTATTGAATTATTGTATACTCTTAAGTGTCGTTAGACCTTGTGAAATTCACCTAGTTATTAAAACTATTACCATCATACGTTACAATAAAACATTATTAAAGTTTTAATCCCGTGCTCATGTTATTTCTAGGGTTCTCGAGAGCTCAAAATTCAAACAAATCTCGATCTAATTATTTTCAGGATATTCATACGAACACAAACACATCTGACATGTTCTTTCACATTTGCGGTTACAGTTATAATAAATTCCGATCATATTAAGCTTATCTTCATTTTCAATATTTCCCAAAACGGAAACGTTTTTGAACATTTACTGTAATTTTTTAAAGTATTTTGGAATTTTGGTTGTTCATAGGCGTTTTTAAGGATTAATTTGTCACCATGAAATTAAAATTGTATATTATAACGCAGTGATATATTTTGAGATATTATTTATCCAATAAAATTATTTTCCTTCATAGACCAGCGCAATTGCAACGCTAAGTCGCTTAGTTATCGAAATAAAAAAAACTGGCGTAGAACCAGGTCAGACATGGTAGGTTTTATTAAGCATTTGATTGGGCATATGAAATGGTATTTTACGACATTTTTTGTTGGTCGGGATTTTTTTAATTTCGAAAAAATAAAAAAAAAATCTATTTTTATGAGAACATGTTTTTTGAGGTCTCCACCGTTATATCTCAAAAAATAATTGTACTATCAGAGTAATTTTTTTTTAAATTAAAGCAGACACAATAGCGCTTTTAACAGTACTAATGGATTTTATAAAACTCGCTTTTTCATTTCGCTAAAAATCAGGAAAACTTGATATTTAAATTTTGTGTAATACAATTTTCACCAATCGATAAACTTTTTTATTTATGATTTTTTTTATATACATGCAGCGAAGAAAATGAAGCCCAAACACTACATAAATTTTTGAAATAATTAGTTTTTTCCTAAAGCTTATAGTTTGGCAACAAGCGATTATTTCATAGCGCGCTAAACTGATGCATGGGGCGTCCAACGTAATGTGTAATCTACATAGTGTACGGCTTGCGGGATTTGGAGTATATAGGTTCGTGCGTAATAAGCAGTGTGTAATAATCATCAGAACATATTAAGTTTTAAGACAATGAAGTGCATTATTTGTAAGAAAACTGTGCGGGATGATGACAAATCTGTAGTACAAAGACCTAGAATTCAAGATTTGTTGTCAAAAAAAAAAAAAATATTTTAAATGGCGAAATTAAAATAAAATACCTTATAGACTGTCGTAAATCATATGCTAGGTTTCAAAACATTGATCTTACCTGTATTTTGCAATCAGACGTATCACGCGAATATAAATATTTATAAAATTCGCTTTTTCATTTCGCTAAAAATCAGGAAAACTTGAAATTTAAATTTTGTGTAATACAATTTTCACCAATCGATAAACTTTTTTATTTATGATTTTTTTTATATACATGCAGCGAAGAAAATGAAGCCCAAACACTACATAAATTTTTGAAATAATTAGTTTTTTCCTAAAGCTTATAGTTTGGCAACAAGCGATTATTTCATAGCGCGCTAAACTGATGCATGGGGCGTCCAACGTAATGTGTAATCTACATAGTGTACGGCTTGCGGGATTTGGAGTATATAGGTTCGTGCGTAATAAGCAGTGTGTAATAATCATCAGAACATATTAAGTTTTAAGACAATGAAGTGCATTATTTGTAAGAAAACTGTGCGGGATGATGACAAATCTGTAGTACAAAGACCTAGAATTCAAGATTTGTTGTCAAAAAAAAAAAAAAATTTTAAATGGCGAAATTAAAATAAAATACCTTATAGACTGTCGTAAATCATATGCTAGGTTTCAAAACATTGATCTTACCTGTATTTTGCAATCAGACGTATCACGCGAATATAAATATTTATAAAATTCGCTTTTTCATTTCGCTAAAAATCAGGAAAACTTGAAATTTAAATTTTGTGTAATACAATTTTCACCAATCGATAAACTTTTTTATTTATGATTTTTTTTATATACATGCAGCGAAGAAAATGAAGCCCAAACACTACATAAATTTTTGAAATAATTAGTTTTTTCCTAAAGCTTATAGTTTGGCAACAAGCGATTATTTCATAGCGCGCTAAACTGATGCATGGGGCGTCCAACGTAATGTGTAATCTACATAGTGTACGGCTTGCGGGATTTGGAGTATATAGGTTCGTGCGTAATAAGCAGTGTGTAATAATCATCAGAACATATTAAGTTTTAAGACAATGAAGTGCATTATTTGTAAGAAAACTGTGCGGGATGATGACAAATCTGTAGTACAAAGACCTAGAATTCAAGATTTGTTGTCAAAAAAAAAAAAATATTTTAAATGGCGAAATTAAAATAAAATACCTTATAGACTGTCGTAAATCATATGCTAGGTTTCAAAACATTGATCTTACCTGTATTTTGCAATCAGACGTATCACGCGAATATGTATATAATATATATTTTTGATTTGTTAAAATAATAACAAATTTAAACCTTTTATTTTGGTGAATGTATTTTTCAGCAATCGAGAAAAACTTTTATTTGTGAAAATTTGTATGTATATGCTGCGAATAAAATAAAGCCAATACATGAGAAATGTTTATAAAATCATAATTTTTTATGTGCATCTTACAGTATGACGACCGCAATTTTTTTAAAACAAACTGAAGCCACATTTTTGCACATCTGGCTCTCGCATTACTGTTTACCGCCTGTCGTCTGTCTAATATCAGACCGCCGCGTCGCGTCGCGTCGCATTGTTTACGTGTGGAGTGGTCAAATTTTCATCGATTTTATTAACTAGGTACCAAAATAACTTACCTATTTTGGTACCTACATATTTGGTATACAGCTAAGGTAAAAAACTAGCAAATTTTGAAAGCTGATTTAATTTATTTTTCCGCCTATGTGAGATTGGTTTCTTATACCTATTTATTCAGTCATATCTATAGGTATTATTTATAAAATTATTTAGTATAATTGTTGGAATATTGATATACCTATGTACTTTGTATTTTAAAATTTTAAAAATATACCAATATGACAAACACCAATTGCCATTTATAATTATTATTGATAAAAAATCATTTAATATTTGCCACAATGTTTATATTTAGCAATTTANACTTGAAAGAGAAAAAAGGATTTTTATATCAAGTATAATATTAATTTATTTAGAAATAATGCATTATGCACTAAGATAGTATTAATCGCCTGAAAAATAACTTCATTTGTTTATAACTTTTAAATTTTTAAGCATAAAATAAGCAATATTATAATTATTTATTTGAAACAAATAATAATTTACATAATAATAATTCAGGCTATTACAAATTCGCTTCGCACGACAGAGATCCCGGAAACGGTGTGAGATACGAAGTAGCTTGAATGGGGGCAAAGTTGCATGATCAGGGGACCAACATCATGCCTCTAAAAAGTCAATGCTAACATGATTAGTTTTCAAAATATTTGAAAAAAAACCAAAATTTTGGAAATCCGTTTTTGTTTAATTTCAGCCATGTTTAAGGTGATATTGAAAAAAGAAGAATACTTTCTCATTGCAACTTTTTGCCCTCTATCGAATGGCATGATCAATTTTTATATGTAACGTTTCGTATCTCCATGACCATCATCAACTTCATTTTTTTTAAATACGACCTTGGAAATTTGATTACATTTTTTGCAAACCTTAATGACTCCCAATACTGTACTGCCTCAGCCATAACCAGATTCAGACGCTTTGTCTCGAAAAATTCATCTTCAATGTATTCGTTCCAAATTTATCTTATTTTTTTTAGATTTCTGTGTTTATTGAATTATTGTATACTCTTAAGTGTCGTTAGACCTTGTGAAATTCACCTAGTTATTAAAACTATTACCAACATACGTTACAATAAAACATTATTAAAGTTTTAATCCCGTGCTCATGTTATTTCTAGGGTTCTCGAGTGCTCAAAATTCAAACAAATCTCGATCTAATTNAGTGTCGTTAGACCTTGTGAAATTCACCTAGTTATTAAAACTATTACCAACATACGTTACAATAAAACATTATTAAAGTTTTAATCCCGTGCTCATGTTATTTCTAGGGTTCTCGAGTGCTCAAAATTCAAACAAATCTCGATCTAATTTTTTTCAGGATATTCATACGAACACAAACACATCTGACATGTTCTTTCACATTTGCGGTTACAAGTATATATAAATTCCGATCATATTAAGCTTATCTTCATTTTCAATATTTGCCAAAACGGAAACGTTTTTGAACATTTAGGTACTGTAATTTTTTAAAGTATAATATTCTAGTCCACAGGCTCCCCCCCCTGGAAAGTTGATTACCACATACTTTATAACTTCTGAGGAGCGTCCTTTTGACGAGTCTACCACATTTTTCCTCTGCGACTTTTCTCGATTCCTTCGCTTTTCCACTCGGAAAAGTCCAAAAACATGGCAATTTCCCGGGGTCTTGAAAAGTCAAGACCACATCTTTTATTTTTAGCTTAAGTAACTGGAAATTTTGTTGCAAATGCCGATTTAAATTTGTCCGACAGAAATTCCTCCAACATTGACATGTCTACCGGTCGAAACATGCCAAAATAACAGGGTATTGAAAATC
>NW_019416259.1:1214908-1215809 GCF_000390285.2 Anoplophora glabripennis | reverse complement strand
AAAAAAACGTGGGCCTAACTTTTGGCGGCACAATATGTTTAAAAAATTCGAAAAATGTCATATTTTTCTTCCTATTTAATTATGTATCTTATCAAGAGTTGATTTTAGGCGAAAATGGAAGAGGAAAAAAAAGAAGCGAATTTGTAATAGCCTGTATCTTCTGTATCTACACAGAAACGCATAATTTGCAATTATTAAAGTTTAAATTAATTCAAAATGTCCGATCACTCGCCGAGCTGTTGCAGATGTTTCTGATGTGTCCATAACATCACTTTATTTGTTGTAGCTTTTCCCGGTTTCAGTGGTGTTGTCTTAGAAAAGAAAAGCAACACTCACGGCGGAACTAATTTCATCGAATAGTGTCGTTTGAAAAGGAAGTTTCCGTTTGTTTGTAGCTTTTTTGAAATCGAAAGAAAATGTTTGCAATTTTTGTTCTGTATCACTGTATCTCGAAAAGTAGGTGAGATACAGTCGAACCGTGGTCATTTTCGAGCTTCTCTTATCCAATTTGGATAGATTGCGAAGAATGGCAGCAAAGTGTGGCAATAGAATGAAAATGTAACATCGATTTCAGAATTTTATATCATTGGTTGTTTCCAAGAAAAAAGCATTTCTCAAGATATGTTGATCACTTGATCAGTCTGTATAAAAATAAGTAAAGTGAAATAGATGCTATTTGTCTAAAATTTAAGGGCCCCATATTCTTTAAATAGTGTTTTCCGCAAAGACAAATAATTTCAAACATTTAATAACTGAATAATCTAAAGCTTATCAAATAATAGGAATGTTATGTCATGCCACCTGAGTATTTTCAAAGACGCCGCAGTAAAACGAATAAACAGGTGCAAAAAACGATCAAACCATTAAGGTTTTAGGTACTGAAATCTACGAAAATACTATC
>NW_019416259.1:1210632-1214683 GCF_000390285.2 Anoplophora glabripennis | reverse complement strand
GGTGAAATTTTCAAGTATTCAAAGGCTTTAGATTTTTAGAAATTTGATTTTGAAAATTTTTTAATTTAAAAAAAATAAAAAATTTAAACAATTATTATGTAAAAATTATCTAACCGAATTGGATGAAATTTGGTGTGATGATTCTATGCACTAAGAAGTTTAATTGGGAAAAGTATGAAGATCCTAGGTATTATTCAAGTGTCTGAAAAAAATTGACAAATAAACTAGCATTTTTTGTAATTTTTTAAATGATTTTTCCGATTTTTGCAATAACATAATTATTTTTTCGAATTACAACTAACTCTATCTTGATTAGGATTTAATTACAAAACATTTTTTCCTCTTCCATTTTTGTCTAAAATGAATAGATGCTAAGTTGTCGACGAGAAATCCAAGAAAAAAATGAATTTTTTTGCTATGTTTTTATACTTTTTTGCAATGACAATTAAGCCCACGTTTTTTTTTATTTGCATAGAAAAATTATGATTTCTAATGTTGTTTAGAAGCCGTTAAAGAAAAATCTCCGATCATATGCGTTTTACCCAAGTATACCCTTTTTAAAACAGATACCACCTGGACTAAGATTCGATTCCTTGTTTAGTTACATAAAAAATCTCCTAAAATCGTGTATATAAGTTATAGATATAGTCCAAACGGTATATGTTTCAAAAAGCCATATTTGGAAGGAAGTTTCCGTTTGTTTGTAGCTTTTTTGAAATCGAAAGAAAATATTTGCAATTTTTGTTCTGTATCACTGTATCTCGAAAAGTAGGCGAGAGTCGGACCGTGGTCATTTTCGAGCTTCTCTTATCCAATTTGGATAGATTGCGAAGAATGGCAGCAAAGTGTGGCAATAGAATGAAAATGTAACATCGATTTCAGAATTTTATATCATTGGTTGTTTCCAAGAAAAAAGCATTTCTCAAGATATGTTGATCACTTGATCAGTCTGTATAAAAATAAGTAAAGTGAAATAGATGCTATTTGTCTAAAATTTAATGTTACTTACATTTTTGTGCCAAGATGACTGTCTTTCATTGATAACAGGTCAAGTCTTTTTCTGTTTTTGAGTCGGTTGTCACAAATGCTATATTATTCATAAAAATTAAACCAGTAACGGTTTTTTTATGAACAAATCTTCATACGAAATAAATAAAGATATTAAATCACGTATTTGAGACTACTTTTCTCACTTTTAGTTGAATATTTTTCGTTTAACTCGACAAAAACTCCCAAGATGTTGTCGGAAAAATAAAGAAAATTATCCGCGACCCCGAAAATTATACAAAAACTTCTACCAGGGGCGTAGATTTCGGAAATTCCGTAGGGTCCCGTCAGTGGCAAACTTTCAATTTTTAAACTAGCCACTTTCCGCGGGTTGTTTGACGTTTCGTATGAATCGGCTGACACGTGAAGCTTGCGTGGCGTCGCGTTTATTTTTAATTCGCAGGATGTCGGTTTGGCGTTTATTCGGACATGAATGGATGTTAATGTCTAGGTGAGGGTCGCCTTACGGCGGAGTTAGTCAATTCTCTTCAATCAAAAACTCACACGCGCTACTACCTGGTAGGAATATTTGCGGAACATCTCGCTGCAGGTAACTCAGACTTTATGGGCCAAATAGTTTGGGCGTTGTGTTCGCGAATGCGAAATTTCTACATATTAATAGAATAGTTTATTTTCGAGTGCGCGAAAACACGTTTAAAAAATATATATTTTTAGCGTCTTTCGGAAAAATCGAGCTCTGGCAAAGCGCGCGCTCGTTGCATCATTTCCATAGGTGTTACTGTAGCCCGGTGCTGCCAGATTTACGGTTTTTTCCCTAGTTCTAGGGAAATATACTCAAGGTTTGTGAAACTCTGGAAACTGGGAATTTTGTGTGATATTTGCACCATAGACCTTATAAACTATGATTAGCACTTCCTTAGCTAGGCTAGGTGTCTTTGACCAGCTCTCGTTGTTCTCGGGCTAGGGCGCACCCGCACTGAGGCAGTTCAATCCAGATGTTGTACTCTTTGCGCATTGACCTTGCTAATAATAATTCTAAAATTTCATTTTTTTTGTTTGTTAAACCTTGACATGTTTTGTTTATGATAAAATTTCCATATTTCCTCAGAATAAATTTTGAAAATAGAGTGCTATTTTTTCGTTATTAAGACTGGGGAAATTGGGGTCTCAAATTAAAAAAATAAATAAATATCTGTTATACTTGAACTTAGAAAAACCAAATTTTTTAATCATTTTAAAGGGTTGATAAGGGATGATGAACCACTAAAAAGTGAAATATTTTTTTAACCCGTTGGCATAACTAAAAAGTTATTACTTTATTTTATGGGGAATTTAATTCTAAAACTTTTCCTATTCTTGTTAATTTTCAAAAAACTTTGTCGTTTTGAACAAAAACACGAATAAATAACTAATAAGACGTACATTATTTAAAATCATCCAAAATTCAAAAATTGTCTATGAATTTATACGTCAAACTTGAGGACAGGAAAAAAGTTGGAATAAGAATAATTTAATAGAAAAACAAACAACTTAAACAATAGAAATAACATACAATTTGCACTCGTAAGTCATAGAAATGGTCACCATTTATTCTTCGTCGAAAGGGGCTGTAAGTGTTTTGCTCTGAAGTTCCACGTTATTTTAGTTGCACTTTCTTCATAATTTTCACAATTTCTCCACTTCATATTCAAGGCATAACCTTCCAAAATATCCGGTAATTGTTCGACAGTCAAAGACTCACCTGTTCTATTTGTAGAACTCGAAAAACTGTTTCCATACGTTTGTTTAGACTTTTTGGTATTTTTAGGTATTAAATTTGAACTTCTTTTAGAATTAAAACACTACACAACAATTCCGGCAAAAGTTCGCGTCGCTAAACAATTAACGTCAACGTGAAATTTTACGAACATTGGTGACGAAGACCCACATTTATCAGAAAAATACTCACGTAGTATTTAGTCAAGTAATATAGTTTGTTGTAAAGCACTAAGTTGAACATACTTCAATCCTTTCCCCCGATCACTGCTATAGTTGTGCACTAGTTGGCCGTTTGTCAGATTCAATCTGACACGACCCGCGTGATTTCATTTAAGTTTAAATAAAGCAAACGACGCGTGTATTTTATTTATAATCAATCAAGATGCAGGTCCAAGTAAACTGTGGACTTTCCAGTTGTTTTTTTCGCGAAGCAAGAGCAATGCGTTTATTTTTTAAGAAGCGAACCATGAAAACGTACTGAACTACATAGTTTACCAGTATAGACCAGGAAATTTAGCCTGAAAATGACCATTTCGGGTATAATGCTCATAAGTGCCTGATTTTTTGTGAGAAGGTAAAAAAAGTGGTATATAACAACATATCTTTACCCGTACAAAATCAAAAAATACAATTTTTGTTTATAAGCCATAGAAACTGTGATTTTAGTGAAATTTCACGTTTTTAGCTTATAACTTTTGTCCGAACGATTTTACTGCAAAATAGTTAAATTCTTTTTTGTTTGTCTTTTCAAGACGCACAAAACGAACCCACGTACGAAAAAAATATTGATCCAGCCAAAAATTAATAAACATTAATAAAAAGCTTATTAATAACAATGATGTGTATTGCTTATCTCCAACTATTCATTTTTACTGACGAATAATCTGTGCGAAAGCTGGAAACCGTAAGTTGAATATTTTGCGAGTTATGGCCTAATAAACAAATTAACTAATAATCAATCCCCACATGTTTGGGGGTCACCCGTATTCGCGCTAAATTTTTTATTGGTATATTTCACTATAAGCTATCGGATCCCATTGTTATTTTTCAAAAAAAAACAATTTTGCGACCTAGGGAATTTATTTTGTAAATTTGCTTAGTTGCAAAATGAAATATTTACTATATTTTAATACTTATGCGCGATTTGATTACATACATCGATAGAGCTTTCAAAGACCTTTATTTAAAAAAAAATCGTCAAGATTCGTTAATAAACAAAGGACCTACGGGCAGTCAAAGTTGACGGTCTATTGTTTAAACATTTAGATGAGTATCGAAAAAAAAA
>NW_019416259.1:1199404-1209740 GCF_000390285.2 Anoplophora glabripennis | reverse complement strand
CGTAGTTGTTTAAAAACCATTCACAAAATACAGCCCGTCGCGGAAAATCAACTTCATGAAGTTCTTGCTGACAAGTTAAACGATAGGAGAACAAACGCAAATCTTTTTTTAACACTGTGTGGCAGGTACCGACTGATACTCCCACCATTTGTGATAAAACACGTACAGAAGTTCTTGGCGCATTTTCCATTATTTGTTGGACATTTTCTTTTAATTCTTCAGTCCGCTTTTTAGGTCGGCCGCTTCCTTCTTTTCTTGTTACACTGCCCGTTTCACGAAAAACATTAACACAACGCTGAACTGCACTTTGAAAAATTTTGTACTCAACAACGCCGGGAAATTGATTTTGAAATTCTATGAAACATTCCTCAATAGAATACTTCCATATTCCATCAATCTTGCGTCCATTTCTAAAGTAGGACTCTATGATAAACACTTTTTGTTCTTGAGAAAACACCATTTTAAACGCTTTTTAAAACGAAAATATTCAAATTGATAGCGGCGATATAGCGCTTTGACAGATGACGTTTAAGTTCATTTGCTATACGCTACGCCCTACGTCCAAATTTTCAGAACCAACTTGACCACGTTTTTATTTGAACGCTCGTTACAACAATTATAACAATTATTATTAATTAACGTGATGTAAGATAAATCTTATTTTATTAAAAATATATACAGTATCTATTTACAATGAGACTTTACATAAATTATAATTTTATACAAATACAGACATATTAGATTTATACGCAATACCAAATGCATTTGTTCGCTTGTACATATAATTAAAATTAGTAAGCGCCGTACAAATTACCACAAACAATTAATAAAACCCTGTCAATTCTAATCTTTCAAGTATTTTTTTTTTTTCTTAGCAGGTGGACTACCATTATTAACATATTGTTCTTCGCTATCGCTATCTGATTCAGCGTCGACGTTAAGTCGTCATATGTTGGAATATCATATGTAATATCGATAGATTGTGGTTCACTAGATGGCCCAATGTGTGCATCTAAGAAGGAAAGCTCGCCTTCGTTCCTTGGCTTTGTAACCAAAAGTAGAAGTGGCAACTATGCTCTTGACCTACGAAACTTACCTGCTATCACTCTTTGATTTAGCTCATCGATCTTCTAGTACTAGATACGGCATAGGCTATCTAACAGCATTGGGTTTGTTTTGATACGCAAAGTCGTGGACATAGAGCTCTGCGGGATGGGGCGGGGAACAAATATTTGACGTTAGTCCTATACACCAGTGGCGTAGTACATTAGATTGGTTCATTAGGAATTTTAATTACAATTTAGTATTAAATGAAAGAAGTCTTATCTTCGGAAATAATTGAGTGAAACTTAATTTTAAAGCAGTACATCTTGACATAATAAAGGCTGTGGTTAGCAAAATATATATTTTTTTGCAAATGATATGGGGTTATAGGAACTGTAGCAAAATCAGTTTTTGTAAAAATTGTAATTTTTTCATTTGACTTATACAATAGTTTAGTGTACAATTCTTGTTATGGGGGAAAATTACAGAGTGACTAAGTCTTCATTTGACTATTTTAGTATAATTATTTACTGATGACTAATTTATCAACATCTAAGTTTACATAGTATACTCGTATATTATGTTAAAATATGTACTGTATCTCACCCTACTTTTATTAATATGTTTTTCAAAAAGCATTTTTTGTAGCACTGATGTGAGTAACTTATTAGTTTTGAAATTTGATGGTAATGTAAAGTTAAAGTTTACAGTGCTCTTCCAACATCTCGCTTTTAAGCAAATAAGTGTCAAATAACATATACCTATTAAGATAAAACTTTTATTAATTGTTAAGAACTACTATTAATATAAAGTAATGAATAAATAACACAATAAAGGATATAAACTACATATGTAAGTTATTGTACTTATATTATAAAAGTATTAACAAAATAAAATAAATATATTAGTACCTACATTTAGTATTGAATAATTCTAATTGCAATTAATACTGTGACACTATCAATAAAAAAAATTGTTTATTGATTTTTAAATAAAATTGTTTTAGTCAGTAAGCATTCTGACTCTGTTTTGTACATTATCTTTTAACTTAAATGTGATGCACTCTAAATCTTGAAATAATTTTTTTAAATTAGTTTTACTAATTGTAATGGGTGCTCATTAAACGGATCATGTAATATCGTAAATAAATTATATTAATGTTCAATAGTATTTCAAAGGTGTGTTACACCTAAAAGAATCTACGCCCATGTATGCTTTCAAACTTAATGTATGAAACGATATGGCCGATCCTCTTCTAAATTTGCTACAAATAAAGCAGGACTTTCCGGACGGATATGATAATATGGTATTAATAACTGTCACAAAATTACTTCACACACTCAAAACATTTATAATACACAACAAAATTTGTAAGTAAAACTTTAGACGAACAGATAAGTCATTAATTAGAATATATTTTCTATGATGTAAACAAATAATGTCGAGCATGCCCGAATAAGCAGCCAATCAGAAGTAAAGGACCTTAAGATACCCCCCTTGAACAAAACAAATTGGGCCTATGCAGTATCTAGTACTATAAGATCGATGATTTAGCTAGTCGACAGAGCAAGTGGCAACTATGCTTTGCACTGACATTACTTAAATATTCGCGGATATTGTTAATGTCAATGTCGAAAATACAACAAATAATCTTTTTAAGCAAAGGTTTTCGTATAATATATATTGTTTATACATGATATATATATTTTTTAAGTTTGTATAACAATTAATAATTGCAATTGTTCATTAAAAATAACTGTTGATATCAACAGGTAATTGCATTATCATTTTCATCAAATTCTTAATATAAATAATCTCATAATAAGTAGCAAAGAAATATGCATATTTTATTAATGCGCTTTTGACGGTTGTATTTATCAAAATTTGTTATTTTAAGCGGCATAAATAGATTCCTCTCGCCGCGTAGTACCAAATTAAAAAAAAATGAGTCATTTATCATAAATAGTTATCGAGAAAAGCGATGTCACAGTTGCGCTGTTGATTTTGAAGACGCGCGAACAGTTTTTTTCGGTAGTGAAGATACGTCTCGATCGTTTCCCCCACTCCGCCGCCGCGCGCGAGCTATTGGAATTTCGATTGCTTGGCCGATTTTAAACAATTATTTAAAGTTACTTAGCATGCCCCCGTAAACTTGATATTATATTGAAAGAGAGTGCTGCGTCTTCCGCTCACGGCCATTTATTTTTTTTTCGATACTCATCTAAATGTTTAAACAATAGACCGTCAACTTTGACTGCCCGTAGGTCCTTTGTTTATTAACGAATCTTGACGATTTTTTTTTTTAATAAAGGTCTTTGAAAGCTCTATCGATGTATGTAATCAAATCGCGCATAAGTATTAAAATATAGTAAATATTTCATTTTGCAACTAAGCAAATTTACAAAATAAATTCCCTAGGTCACAAAATTGAATTTGAAAAATAACAATGGGATCCTATAGCTTATAGTGAAATATTCCAATAAAAAATTTAGCGCAGATACGGGTGTCCCCCAAACATATGGGGATTGATTATTAGTTAATTTGTTTATTAGGCCATAACTCGCAAAATATTCAACTTACGGTTTCCAGCTTTCGCACAGATTATTCGTCAGTAAAAATGAATAGTTGGAGATAAGCAATACACATCATTGTTATTAATAAGCTTTTTATTAATGTTTATTTAAATTGCAAAAAATTAATGTTTTTTATTAATAATTTTTGGCTGGATCAATATTTTTTTTCGTACGAGGGTTCGTTTTGTTCGTCTTGAAAAGACAAACAAAAAAGAATTTTACTTTTTTGCAGTAAAATCGTCCGGACAAAAGTTATAAGCTAAAAACGTGAAATTTCACTAAAATCACAGTTTCTATGGCTTATAAACAAAAATGGTATTTTATGATTTTGTACGGGTAAAGATATGTTGTTATATACCACTTTTTCTACCTTCTCACAAAAAATCAGGCACTTACGAGCATTATACCCACATACCTCTAGTTTTCCTGGTCTAAGTAGGCTTTGGCTTCGTAACGGAAGAAAAGCGCGTGTAAAACAAATTCTACATAGCATTCCCCATATTATTCAAATCGTCGAACTAGATATTTCTCGAGAAACCCGTCGTGGCACGCGCGATTTAAAAATATAAAACAGAACGCTTACATCTGTGCATGCTGTTTATTTTTTCCGCAACTACGTCTTCCGAAATAGATTTCTGGTTTTCTTTCTAATTGGTAATATAAAATTAGAAATTTCTTTGTTGAGACGATTTCGGGTACTAGCATGAAAACAAAAACAACAGTTGAGGATCGCCTTTGTGATCTCGTGTGTATGTAGGTAATATTGAATTTCGGAACCCATTAGATGATTTGCCTTTTCTCCTTAAGTTTCAATTAGAGAATGGTTAAACGAATTTTTTAATAACGACATTACTAGAGTTTAATTAATTTCATTTTTTTGTTTTTGTTTTACTTCATAGACAACTTGATAACGACAATAAATTAATGAAATGAAGTAAATAATTTTGATTTGGTTACAAGATCGTTATTATTTAAAACTTCTTGATAACATTTGGTATTGGCCCGTTTTGGGGGGTCGTGAACCAGTGGCGTAAATATATTTGTTCTCAAAAAATTCCTAATATGAATTATTAGAACTTTACTGCTAAAAACGGACGTAGTACGACTTGGATTTTGTGGGATCACGCTCATTTTTTTTTTAACTTAAAGCTCTTTTTATAAGCTTTCCGAATATGTAATAATATATAACTATATCACGCGCGTGCGTCGTATATTTCATTTTGCAACTAAGGCTAAAAAATTAAAAAAAAAACAGGTTGCAAATTTGAAACTAAAAAAAATGATAGATTTCAACGTATTATTATCAAATCTACCTTGAAGAGAATCAGTGCGATTGTGGAAGATCCTCGGGATCGTCCAGACTAATAATTAGTTAATTTGTTTTATAAGGCCATAACTTGTAAACTGTTCAACTTACCGATTCCAGATTTCGTGTGAGTTATTAGGTAGTGATAAGGAATGAGAGGATGCGATGCCAAAACGTTCTGGTAATAATAACGCAGTTTATAAATGTTTAATTCAAAAGTCATAAATAAACTATTATTTATAACTTTTGATTTAATCAATATTTTTTGACGCTCGAGGGCTAGTTTTGTAGGTCTTTTGAAGAAGAAAAAAAAGTACATTACTGTTTTCTCGTGGAAATGAACGGAAAAAAGTTATAAGCGAAAGACGTGAATTTACGTAAAAATTATACAATTAGCCACGCTGTAAACAATCTTCCCCCCATTTTTATGACTGTGGAAACTAATATGTTATTGCACATAATATTTAGCATCTATAGTGATAAATTCAGCTTGCCGAAACAAAATATCGCGAATTAGTCATTTACCAGTTTATTTTCCTGGCCTAAGTATCAGATATTTGCTTGCATAGACCTTAAAGGTCAGTATGAATCGTGTAAGTACACCAGGAAAATTAGCGAAAATAAAAAAGGTACTCGAAAAAAGTCCTATCCGCTAGATTATTGTAAAATTGTCTAAAGGAACATAATACAAGTCATCTCTCGTCTCGTGAGTCAAAAACTTTTATTAGCTAACTTTTCTATTTAAACAAATAAGTGAGGAAAACAGTTTTTTCACTTTGCAGGGAAAACCATCAATTTTAGCGAAAAGTGACTCTCAGACAGCTTATAGGGAGTAAAATTATCTACAAAATGAGACTGGTTAAATTAAAATCGGTTAATAAACAAAAAAGTTATTGCAAAAAAACAAGAAAAGTGCCCATTTTTTCATTTGTTTATAACTATCGCATTTATTGTTAAAATTTTATAAAACCTATGACAAGTTGAGGGTTTTGTCATACTTTAAAAGTGTGCCAAAAGTGGGCGCTGTAGGTGCAATAGTTTTCGCACAATTCTATTTGTTTATAGCGGAGGCTCCAAAAGTTATGAACTTTAAGCCTCTGTACAGACGTTAATTTTCAATCAAACATGATTCTGAAAGCGTCATTGTAATCTTAAAGACGCAATTAAGCGACCTATTAAAAAATATCACCGTTTTTTTGACATTAACATTCTCAAATTGTGCATTAAAAAACCGTGCGTTTTTCGCTTATAAACAATTTGAATAACATTGTTGCTATTTATGCTATCTCACCGAAAATAGATGCAATGGATAGCTGGAAAAAAAATACAGTTTTAAAATAAAAAAAGTGCCCTCTACGACCAACAGGAGCCAAGATAAGAATCTTTTTTTAAAAAATCGTAGCGCAATTGTTTATAAATATTAAGACTTGAATTTTTCGCAAAATAAAGTTTACGACGTAAACTACGATTTCCCGTGAATTGCATTGAAAAATGTGGAAAATTAACGACTCACGAGCCCTTTAAAGAGAAGGTACTCGCTAAGTAAACTGTCCGGCGGCCGGCGGCGTGGTGGTGGGGGAAGTGCGCGCTGTAAATTTTGCAATATCTCGGCTTCTATTCATCGTAGAAACTTTTTTTTTTTTTAAACTGGGGTAGCTCGACGAAAAAATAACAATGGGCATATTTACGAATTCGTAGAATAGCCCTGAACCCCAGAAAAAATGCATCTTTTATAATTAATTTTTTTTAATTTACAAAAATGTCACAAAAATTATTGTTAAACGAAATATTAATTAAAATTTCAATTTCGGAATTATTTTACTATTATTAAATAAATAAATGAAGCTATCGTTCATTTAAAAAGTTATTTCTTTTACATATTAAGGCAAAGTAAACTTGTTTTTTCAATATTTTGTTAGCTATTTAATTACGATTTAAATGTAAAATTAAAGTAAAAATCCATAAATTATTTTCAAATTATTATTTCTCATAAAAATAGAAAAAATTTTAAATTTTAAATTGTATTATATTGCATTATTTATATCTATTATTGAAAATGGTTGTGATTAATATTTTTTGAATTAATTTTGATTATGTTTATAAAATTAGTAATAAATATAATAAAAAAACTTTATATATTAAAATTTCAGGAAGTTAAAATTGTAATTTTATCGACCGCGTTATTTTTAATATTTTTTAATTTTGAGAATTTTGCAATAAATTCAAATGCTTTTTATTCTTTTTTAAATCTTTTAACAATAAATGATAATTTGAAAATAATTTGTGAATTTTTACTTTAATTTTACATTTAAATCGAAATTAAATAGTTAACAAAATATTGAAAAAACAAGTTTACTTTGCCTTAATATGTAAAAGAAATAACTTTTTAAATGAACGATAGCTTCACTTATTTATTTAATAATAGTAAAATAATTCCGAAATTGAAATTTTAATTAATATTTCTTTTAACAATCATTTTTGACATTTTTGTTAATTAAAAAAAATTAATTATAAAAGATGCATTTTTTCTGGGGTTCAGGGCTATTCTACGAATTCGTAAATATGTTCATTGTTATTTTTTCGTCGAGTTACCCAGTTTGAAAAAAAAAATAAGTTTCTACGATGAATAGAAGCCGAGATATTGCAAAATTTACAGCGCGCACTTCCCCCACCACCACGCCGCCGGCTGCCGGACAGTTTACTTAGCGAGTACCTTCTCTTTAAAGGGCTCGTGAGTCGTTAATTTTCCACATTTTTCAATGCAATTCACGGGAAATCGTAGTTTACGTCGTAAACTTTATTTTGCGAAAAATTCAAGTCTTAATATTTATAAACAATTGCGCTACGATTTTTTTTAAAAAAATTCTTATCTTGGCTCCTGTTGGTCGTAGAGGGTACTTTTTTTATTTTAAAACTGTATTTTTTTGCCAGCTATCCATTGCATCTATTTTCGGTGAGATAGCATAAA
Source organism: Anoplophora glabripennis (assembly GCF_000390285.2). Taxonomy (NCBI): domain Eukaryota; kingdom Metazoa; phylum Arthropoda; class Insecta; order Coleoptera; family Cerambycidae; genus Anoplophora; species Anoplophora glabripennis. The sequence goes on along the minus strand of NW_019416259.1, from coordinate 1,201,849 downwards.
TAGCAACAATGTTATTCAAATTGTTTATAAGCGAAAAACGCACGGTTTCTTAATGCACAATTTGAGAATGTTAATGTCAAAAAAACGGTGATATTTTTTAATAGGTCGCTTAATTGCGTCTTTAAGATTACAATGACGCTTTCAGAATCATGTTTGATTGAAAATTAACGTTTGTACAGAGGCTTAAAGTTCATAACTTTTGGAGCCTCCGCTATAAACAAATAGAATTGTGCGAAAACTATTGCACCTACAGCGCCCACTTTTGGCACACTTTTATAGTATGACAAAACCCTCAAATTGTCATAGGTTTTATAAAATTTTAACAACAAATCCGATAGTTATTGATGCTTTTCCCTGCAAAGTGAAAAAACTGTTTTCCTCACTTATTTGTTTAAATAGAAAAGTTAGCTAATAAAAGTTTTTGACTCACGAGACGAGAGATGTCTTGTATTATGTTCCTTTAGACAATTTTACAATAATCTAGCGGATAGGACTTTTTTCGAGTAAAAATTTAATTTGCTTGGTCTAGTGGTAAAAGCAGTTAAAGAACAACTCGTGGGTATTTTGGCCTACACTCGAAATTTTAATCAACAAGGATCATCCAATGCATTCGTTAGCTCAGTACTAAGACTGCAGCGTTTAAAAAAATCAAAACTGATACAGCCACACTCCTATTTGACATTCTCTAGCCTTTGACCTATAAAGCTGCTGCAAAAAGCGCGACCCAGTCACGGGAATCTATTCTAACTGCAACTGAGTGCATGTGATGTCGTGGTCACAAGGTTTAAAGCGTTAAAAAAGCACCACCCAGCACCGTTACCTAACCAACAAGCAGTTCCTACCTTTGCAACGTATGTTGCGATGTACCGGCACTATTACAATTTTTTTTTGGACGTCCAACGGGATCAGTCGCGTTCTCTGATAAAACCACTGGTCCCCGCGAGATTTTGCGTCAAACTACACCGCACAATTACGAATTTTCTATTTATACCAGCACGTCTGCACGTTAGTGCGTCCGAACGAGAAGTGGGAAACGTCAGGACGAGGCTTTGCACCCGGTCCGTAGGCCGAGGACAATGCCGGTGGTTTCAGCGAAATTTCAGGATGAAAGGGGCTGAAGTGAGGCTAATATCGTGCCGTGGGGTGTGGGATAATGGCGTTGTGCGTCGGTTTGCGCCGTGGCGGTCTGGTATTTCCAATGCGAATTCTGGGAGGCGGCCAAGTTGGCCGCGGGCCAAGTACGGAGTTTTTCCCGCAGGGTGCATGGTCGCTATGCAAAATGCGACTCCTCCATTCGGAGTCGTATTTTGCGATTTTTCGCGTTATTCTTTTTAATGTCGAGGACAAAGGAAACCTATTTTTGTGTTTTGAACAGAGAAAGCGACACACAAAGCATCGATATTACTTTAATGAAATTTAACATAAATTTTAACGATGTTTTTAAAACCGTAATACACCTTTGTGCGACTCATACTGTTCGAAATATTAAAAATAAAACGTTTGTGACAATTGTACAATTATCAAAACTTATGAGCTATTTTTAAATTTCGTTTAGTGGTGTTTTTATTATTTTATTGGGATGTTTTTTTTTAATATTCGGCGTTATGTCCACATTGATACCAAAAAAAATATGGTGACTTTAAAATAACACGTTGCTAATCCATACAAATTATTTTCCATTGTCTTGTTTTAGACAAAAGTTGTAACTTTTTATTACAAACTGAACCCAGCCCGATGTCTGTTGATACAGAAATATATTAGTTATTGCAGAAAAACGGCTAAAAATCGCATTTTCTTAAAACTTCTGTATCTTTAAAACGAAATAAGATTTTTTTTTCGAAACTTTCAGAATATGTAGACCTTGGCAAGTCTTAGAATAATAGACCAGGAAAATTAGAGAAAAAAAAGAGAAACTCGAAAAAAATCCTATCTGCGATATTTTTGTAAAATTGTCTAAAGGAACATAATAACGACCGTTCAAATAAAAACGTGGTTAAGTTGGTTCTGAAAATTTGGACGTAGGGCGTAGCGTATAGCAAATGAACTTAAACGTCATCTGTCAAAGAGCTATATCGCCGCTATCAATTTGAATATTTTCGTTTTAAAAAGCGTTTAAAATGGTGTTTTCTCAAGAACAAAAAGTGTTTATCATAGAGTCCTACTTTAGAAATGGACGCAAGATTGATGGAATATGGAAGTATTCTATTGAGGAATGTTTCATAGAATTTCAAAATCAATTTCCCGGCGTTGTTGAGTACAAAATTTTTCAAAGTGCAGTTCAGCGTTGTGTTAATGTTTTTCGTGAAACGGGCAGTGTAACAAGAAAAGAAGGAAGCGGCCGACCTAAAAAGCGGACTGAAGAATTAAAAGAAAATGTCCAACAAATAATGGAAAATGCGCCAAGAACTTCTGTACGTGTTTTATCACAAATGGTGGGAGTATCAG
>NW_019416259.1:1099847-1197450 GCF_000390285.2 Anoplophora glabripennis | reverse complement strand
ACTTACCTTCAGGATCAGAAAGGATCCACAGTTATACAAACCTGACCTAGATTTAAGAGGAATCCGGTTAGGAAACAAAAGTTTGTAGATTCACTTTAAAATTTACTGGCGCCTGACATAATTTTTTCAATTTTGTTTTTATTAAATTTAAATTCTTTTTAATTATCTCCCACTTTCCTCAATTTTTCTAAATTTTGATATTGCTCGGGCATTACTTTCTTTACTTCGAACCTATCTCGGATGAGATAGACCCCAACACCTACGAACTCCACGACCCGCTCTAAACTGTATCGGCGTTTTTTGTTAAGGTCACCACTCAGCACCAACTAGAGTAAATAAAAAAAAAAAAGAAAACGATTAAAACGTTGACATAGCGACGCAACGTGTGGCTTGAAGTAGTTATACGAGCCCAAGTTGGTGTTTAGAAGCAATTAAAACGTTGACACGACCACGTTTTTATTTGAACGCTCGTTACAAGACACCTCTCATCTCGTGAGTCAAAAAATTTTATTAACTAACTTTTCTATTTAAACAAATAAGTGAGGAAAACAGTGTTTTCATTTAAATGAACGATAGCTTCATTTATTTGTTTAATAATAGTAAAATAATTCCGAAATTGAAATTTTAATTAATATTTCGTTTAACAATAATTTTTGTGACATTTTTGTAAATTAAAAAAATTTAAGTATAAAAGATGCATTTTTTCTGGGGTTCAGGGCTATTCTACGAATTCGTAAATAAGCCCATTGTTATTTTTTCGTCGAGCTACCCTGGTAAAAACAAAATAAGTTTCTACGATGAATAGAAGCCGAGATATTGCAAAATTTTACAGCACGCATCAATTTGAACTTTGGATTACACTTTTCTCGCTCGCGCGACTCGCTTGGACGATTTTCCCCACCACCACGCCGGACATTTTACTTAGCAAGTACCTTCTCTTTAAAGGGCTCGTGAGTCGTTAATTTTCCACATTTTTCAATGCAATTCACGGGAAATCGGAGTTTACGTCGTAAACTTTATTTCTATAAACAATTCCGCTACGATTTAAAAAAAATTCTTATATTGGCTCCTGTTGGTCGTAGAGGGTACTTTTTGTTTTTAAATTTGTATTTTTTTGCCAGCTATCCATTGCATCTATTTTCGGTGAGGTAGCATAAATAGCAACAATGTTATTCAAATTGTTTATAAGCGAAAAAGGCACGGTTTTTTAATGCACAATTTGAGAATGTTAATGTCAAAAGAACGGTGATATTTTTTAATAGGTCGCTTAATTGCGTCTTTAAGATTACAATGACGCTTTCAGAATCATGTTTGGTTGAAAATTAACGCCTGTACATAGGCTTGAAGTTCATAACTTTTGGAGCCTCCTTTATAAACAACTTGAATTGTGCGAAAACTAGTGCACCTACAGCGCCCACTTTTGGCACACTTTTGTGTATGACAAAACCCTCAACTTGTCATAGGTTTCATAAAATTTTAACAACAAATGCGATAGTTATAAACAAATTAAAAAATGGGCCCTTTTCTGTTTTTTTGCAATAACTTTTTTGTTTATTAACCGATTTTAATTTAACAAGTCTCATTTTGTAGATAATTTTATTCCCTACAAGCTGTCTGTGAATTACTTTTCGCTAAAATTGATGGTTTTCCCTGCAAAGTGAAAAAACTGTTTTCCTCACTTATTTGTTTAAATAGAAGAGTTGGCTAATAAAAGTTTTTGACTCGCGAGACGAGAGATGTCTTGTATTATGTTCCTTTAGACAATTTTACAATAATCTCGCGGATAGGACTTTTTTCGAGTAAACATTTTATTTGCCTGGCCTATAAGTGCATTTATGTAAAATAGCAAAAAAATTAAATTTTTTGCAATTTTGAGTTTTTCAAAAAAAAATCATTTTTTTCAAGTGTTTATAAATCATAAGTAATGCACTTATATGATTCATCTTTCTTATCATTGAAATTTAATCGGAATAGCATTATTGCCATTTGAAAGCTGATATTTTTTCACAAATTAAAAAAAAAAAATCTTTTTTTTTTCAAAAAATCACAAATACCTCATTTATTAATATTATAGTCTGAGATTTACACATGTTGTAGTTGAATACTTTTACTTCAATGTAAAAAATAGTCCACAATCATTCATTGACCCCCTTTTTGAACGATGCATGATGCGTGTGGTGGGGGAGAAAGTCACTGATAGAAACTTTATAAACATTTTATCGGACTATTGTTGCAAAATTAACCTTTTTTTGGACAGAGTTTGCTTTTAAACAAAACATGTCTTAACGCCAACGCCTACTTTTGAGGTTGGCAATAAACTTCAACAATGCATTCATTTTGACAGACGATTTTTTGCAGGTCCCACCTGTTTTAAATAAATGTTTATGTTACAAACTTAAACAAAATAGTATATTATTTAACGAGCGTATAATGTAGGCTATATTACACGAGCCGTAGGCGAGTGTAATATAGCCATTATACGCGAGGCAAATACTATACTTTATCTACGACTTGGTATCCGGTGTTTCAGTTATAAATTTGTATATTTCATCTCCAGTAAATGCCTTTGATTTCTTGGGTTGGTAGCCTTCTGACTGCCTTTTTAATAAACTCGAACTTTTGCGTAAGATTCATATTATGTTTAAGGTTAAGTGTGCTCTTAAGCATGGAACAATGGCTCCACAATGTAGACGATTTACATTTTTTTGTCAATTCCTTGAAATATACCAACAAAGTGTCTTCGGAAAACGAATTTGTGACAATTTTTAGTCGCCAGTCCATAAAGCTGTTATATACAATTGTGTAATTTTTTCGTGATTTCTCTGGAAGTAATTCCAATGATGCTAATTTCGCGGCTTCACGAATTTCAGGAGGGGTGCATCGAATTTCATTTTCACTGTCAGAATTAAACTGCAAAATTACTGCAAAAGTCAAAAATGTTTTATTTTGCGAAGTGTTGTCAAATCAATTACATTAGTTACCATAGTAACAATAATTCAAGCAAGCTCGATTCTATTTTGTAGCGCGGTCAGAAGCTATAAGGGATACGTATAAAAATTCATATTCCACACCTGTGGAATATGAAACTCATATTCCACGGGTGTGTAATATGAGTTACATTATGTACTTACTATCACAATTATAATGCGTCTATTATTAAATAGTCGTAGATAAACAATGTTTTTGGTGAGCATAAGCCATATTTAATTGTTTTATCTCTGTAAGCACCGTTGAGATTTCGCCAATATTGCCATTTTGCCAATTTTAACTTTATAAATATTTTCGACAGACGTTGATAGAAATACTTGTGGCGCGTTTGGTAAAACAAAAACACCCGTTCGTCTTAAGTTCGAACCTTACGAAATACTGTAAACGCGTCTGCAAATGTATATATGTCGAATTGCGTTGTATTTTCATAAAAAAAACATCCTTGCTAAGGTCGACGTCGTTTTTGGGCCGAAAATAAACGTCCATCTGAGCATATCGAAGCGTTTATTGACATTTCAAGTGGTCCACGCTTCCCGAAACACTGGGGCGTCTGTGTTGGAGATACTATGGGGTTATTTATATTTATGTATATCATTTTGGCGGTGGAACTAGAATGCGCATAATTCGCGATAATTGCGAATGCAGAATGGATAAAAATATCGGAGGCGTTAAAAATAGTTCTGCCGATTGCCCACGACTTTTAAAACATAAATTGTTTATTTAAATATTTATTGTGTTTATGTACAATACACCAGTTCTTGCTGTAAACTATTTAAGATATTTTCTTAAAATGTGAATGTATATTTTTTAAAAATGGAGTATACGATAAACACATTGTTTGAATAAGCTCAAGTAGTCATTAAAAAATTAAAAGAATTAAGTTGCTCTTCGTTGCTATGCAACCAGCAATACAATGTCGTGATTTATAAATTGCATATACTTCGTAAATAAATAGAACTGCAGAAGTTTCTTTACAAAGATGCCGCCAGTGCCGCCACATTCTCACATTTTTCCCTTTCTTATTTCCCTTCGTTTCTGTCCATTTTTCTCTTTATTATTATTCATAATGATAAATTAGCTAATGGCTAATATTAAATCAAAGAGTAGAAATATTACACTTTGATTATTTAAAAGTCGTTGTCATTTTAAAGAGCTGACCGAATTTATTTATTACGTTACATCACTAAAATAGTTTCTGTAATGATGCAATAGGTCATTATGTAGGTACTTTATACCTAATTAAATATGTATTTTGCTCGTCGCAGTTAGAGGTTGCATTACTGATGAGGATATCCCATAAAAATTGTGGTGCGTTCAATGGGAATTACAATTAAATAAAATACATGATTTGGTTTAAAAATAAATTCGAAGCCGATTATTAAAAATAAATATTTGTGCCTAGATTTCGCTATACTATGGACTGCTGTAAAATGTTTAATTTTCAAAAGTTGGTAGCCCTGTTAAAGTAATATGGCCGCCAAATTAATCAGTTGTGCTATATCATCTACGCGAAATATTTAGCCAAAAATAACGAAAAGTGCGCAAAATAAACATAGAAGAAAGTGTTATTTACTTGTTTTGACTGTTTTATTAATTTTAAAGAACCAAAATGAAGATCACCCTTAAGAATCTACAACAACAAACTTTTGTAATTGATATAGAACCGACAAAAACGGTGAGTAGTTTTTTTAAAACAGAACGCATTATCTTCAACAGTGGTTATTGCAGGTCAGGGAACTAAAACAGAAAATAGAGAGCGAGAAGGGTAAAGACTACCCCTCAGATAACCAGAGACTGATTTATGCAGGTTAATTTTTTATCTACTTTTTTTTTGTATTGTCATGATGAATCACTGGTTCTCTTGTAGGTAAAATACTTACAGATGAGACAGCTCTCTCGGAGTACAACATCGATGAGAAAAAATTCATCGTCGTTATGGTCACGAAACCCAAACAGCCGGAGAAAACGGAAAGTGGCGACGGCAATGCAGCTGTGACAACCACAATGACAACAAGGTTAGAAACTGTACTCTTGCATATCAACGACTATTTCACCAGTCATTTTACAGCACAACTCCTACCCCGGCAACCCCTCAACCAGCCCCCACCCCTGCTCCTACAGAGGAGACAACGCCGACGCCGCCCGCAGAGTCAGCACTTGCCGACGTACCATCCACAATCAGCAGTGCTGCCGAGTCTGCCCTCTTAATGGGCGAGGACTACGAGAACATGGTGAGAAACATAATGGACATGGGCTACGCAAGGGCCCAGGTCGAGTTAGCCTTAAGGGCGAGTTTTAACAACCCCGACAGAGCCGTGGAGTATCTCATCAACGGGATACCCATAGTGGATGTGCAGGATGCTGTGAGTAATCGTCTCTTTTGAATAAAGTTGAAAATATCGAGGAATTTTTTTGTAGGTAAACGAATCGGCCGACATGTCTGGCGTGGACGAGAGACAGTCCGACGCGGACGATCCTCTGGCCTTCTTGAGGAACCAGCCGCAGTTCCAGCAGATGCGGCAGGTCATCCAGCAGAACCCCCAGCTCTTAAACGCTGTATTGCAGCAGATCGGTCAGACGAATCCCGCTTTGTTGCAGTTGATTTCGCAAAACCAGGAGTCGTTCGTGAGGATGCTCAACGAACCGTCGTCCGGCAATCCCAATCCCGCAGCCAGTACCGTCCCGTCAGGTAAGTTTTTTAGTTTACAAAAAACATCCGAAAATTAGCCTGCGGTATTTTACCTGCGCGTTATGCGATTGGACATAAAATAGTGTTTTTGTGGATGCTGGCGAGAAACGGTAACTTTTTATGTTGTGAATCAAGTGATTAAAAAATAATTCCAAAATTTTCTTCAAAGGCTTCTCGGATCGTGGAAAAAAATTAATTTGAAAAATGTGTTACTTGCTGGAAATATATGAGACGGAATTTTCAAACACGCAGTATATGTTTCAAAACAATTGACAGTCGCTTTATTTGAAAAAAAAATTGTAAAAATTGTTTTTTTTTAAACCTTTTATATAAACATATTAAACAGAATTTACAAACACACAGTATATGCTTTCACAATAATCGATTGTCAGTTTATATGATACAAAAATCGTGAAAATTTATTTATTTTACATTTTTTTTTTTCGTAATTTTCACACCCAGGCAGTAGACAGGCAAGTATAACTGCAAAAATTTACTAAATTTGGAGCTACGGCGTGCATTGTTGTCAAATTTCACCTTTCTCGATTCACATACAGAAATTTTACAATGAAGATACACAAACACATTTACTAAACACTGAAATAAATAACTACAAGTTTATTACGCTACAAAAGACTCTTCACGAAATACCACTTTAAATTTTACTATAAAAAATATAGCAGCTTGTTTTTTGCCCGCCTAGCACCCTGTTGTCATATCTCATCAGATGGATTAGTATTATGTAGTTCACCTAGAGTAGGTCAGTGTCGGAGGTCATCAACACTGTGATTCGCAAACTAAACACAGTGCTTTAAACAAATTGTAACACACCTTTTATTAAAAACTTGAATTGGTGGAAAATATTTTAAATCGGATTTTATAAAACATCGAAAATAATTATTTTACAAAACAAATTAGTTTTACTTTAAAAAAATATTGTTCTTTAAGGACGCTTGAAAATGATTGTAATTATTGCCGTTTCCTTCGCTTGATAAAGAAATATAGTACCTTCAAAATAACATGTCCCAAAGTTTTTACGAAATTGTTTTTAGTCTTGGAGTTGCCCAGTGACAGAGTAGACAAGAGTTTAATGTGGTTAAATTTAATTAAAAAAAATAATAAAAAATTCATATTAGTATAATTCTTTTTTTTTTAATCCAATAGTTGAGTTATAATTAGTTTTTTTTAAACACACTTTAATACTTACGTACACCGCCACTGTAATATTCATGTAATACAAATATATGAATTGTTGGCAACCTACAATGCATGTGAAGGGAGATAGTGCAGTGACGAAGCGAAAGTCGTCAGTTGTTCCGCATTTGGAGATAGTGAGGCATCTAATTGTGAATTTGATTAAATGTTTCATCGCTTGAAGCCATCAACAGACTATTTATTTTTGTGTAATTCATTTATCATAGATCTTTCAGATTTTTCTAATGTTTCTTCATAATGACATTAAATGCTCTTTTTTAGTCAATTTTCTGCATTTTCAAGACTTTCCATTAATTAAATTGGCTTACAGTCTAGAACAAACATATTTCTGGCATGAAACATTTTTAAGTCAATCAACATTTTAATATAATGATTTGACTATAATCCAGAAACCTTTTAAGTAATATTGTGTGAAGCAACTCTCTACAGCATTGACCTCAGTATCTGTTAAATAACTAATTCGTCAGCCATAACCACCAGACATATACTGGTTTTATATTAGTTTTTATCGGGATGCTGTAGGTGCGATAACTGACATGACTTAATTATTTGTATTTTTATCTACTGAACGTTTTGAGTGTCGTTAAGATATAACCTATAAATTTATCATATTCAGATTAGTAGGTCTCTTGCGGGTAGGTACAAAGTAACACTTTGTACCAGTAGGCATTGCACTAGCAATGACATTTAAGACATGACATATACTTTGTAGGTTATGTCCCACCCTCGCTTGTGATTCAAAAGTTACGTTTATAGAAAAACAATCTTCAATGGCTCCCCTTTAGGGGGTTGTAACCCTGTGAAAGGGGTTACGACATGTTTATATAAACGTCTTCTTTACTTTTGTCTTAGACTGCGCTGGTAAAATATCGCTGGCTAATTTCGTCACGTTACACTCCATTTAAACCGTTTCTTTCAGGTGGGGCCTCGCTCGGGTCCCAGGCGGCCTCCGGGGGCGCGCCGCAAGGCATGATCCAAGTAACACCCCAGGACAAAGACGCTATCGAGAGACTCAAAGCGCTGGGTTTCCCAGAGCACTTGGTGGTGCAGGCGTACTTCGCCTGCGAGAAGAACGAGAACCTCGCAGCAAATTTCCTACTATCTCAAAATTTCGACGAATAATTACGCTTAAAAATTTTTTTAATTTGATTTTTTAAAGCTTCCCACCCGATCCCGAGGTCCGTTCGGCGTCGATTTAGATTCGACGGCGGGTGGTTGGTCTCTTTAATCCAATTTTTTTTTTTTCTATTGTAATATTCAATTAAAGCCCTGAGTTTGAGGTTGTATTGTACTGTAACTTGCTGTATATAGGCTCCAAATAAAATTAAATAGAAAATTCCGCTTGAAACTTATTCATGTAATATAACGTAGCGACTTTTATAATGCCACTAATGCAGTTATTTAATTAATTTTAATCGTTCTTCTGTTCCTTTCCTGGCTACTATGATGTTATAGTAAATTCTAGGAAATATATTTAAACAGTGCAATGTTTTTCATTTGTTTTTTGTCACCTGTGTGCGGGCAGATCACGGTAGGTTTGGAAGCATTTGAAGAAGGAACTTGGCAATTGCAGGCTACAAGCTAATAAAATGTTTTTTCTCACTTTGACACATTTTCCAAAAAAAAAAATTAGTGTAGTTGTGATAAAATGCTCGTTAGTTTTTCAATTGAAAAAATATAAAAACAAAACAGAAGTTCGTTGTAAAAGTAAAAATATAAAGACAAATAAGAATTTGTAATATAAAAATTAAAAAATCACCTACTTATCCTAATTTAATCTATCATAACCTCACTTAACCTTTCCTAACCTAACATAACCCGAGAGAATCTATTCCAAACTACATAAAAGTGAAAAATAAGTATCGCAAAGGACTACAACGAAGAATTAGAACAATTTCAGTTGAGCACGAATTAATAAAACTAATTCCGCACCATGGAAGAATAAAATACCAAAAATTTCTGCTTTGATCAAAACTTCCAATGACACAATAGTTTCCAAATAATTATATACAATTTTGACATATTTCCGAAACAATGGATGTGGCGTGGAAAATAAATATAATTAAATGTTTCATACTATTGTATATATATGGTGTCCTAAAAAAACTGCTTCCGCTGCTTTCTTTAGGAAGGAGAAACACATTTTAGTTTTGTAAACCGCCACAGAGCTTCAATTTTGCGCTGTAAATGTTACCACCAACACTGGCACATAGGTAGCGCTTTAATTGCCAAAACAGTTGTCAATCCTTGAAACTTTGGAACTTTTATTGAGAATTTGATTTCTACTGCTCTTATTTTTAATAAAATCAAGTACAAAAAAATAGCTATGCAAAACATTAGTTCGTTATGGCGATCATCTTGAAATAAATGAAAAAACATGAGCTGAAGGTAACAATAAATCATCCACGCCTAAAAATATTTATAAATGTTGAGATTTTAACGTAAAGTAAAAAAAAATCCAAACATCACGATTGTTTAGAGCCGGATTAGTATAACATTTGTTGTCATAATCTCTGTTTACTTACGCCGCGTGTAGTATTTACTTTAGGACAGGTAACGTGTGCGGCCTGCTTTAGTTTAGGAATTTTGACCCTTCGACCAACTCTGACTTGACTTGGAACTTGGAAGATTCGGAGTTGCGGCGCGTGCGCGTACTAGCGTTGGTAAATGCAACGGGAAGTGCGGACGGGTTGTTTATAATTTCTCACTAAAAATATGGTAAAATCAAATGAAAATTTTCATCCACGTACGCGTCCGTGCATAGTGAAGTGAATGGTTAGTTTTAAGGGGTTTTCCGAATGGTAAAATCAGTGATATTTAACGGCAATGTTTGTTTTGCATACGTGAGGTTTAGTGTGTCAATCATGGCCGCCTGAAAAATTTGACGATCAACAAATTTAATAAAGTAGTAATTTAAAGAAACATGTAAAAACTGAATAAAGAGTGGTCCGGTTCACGTTTCACCGCTGAATAGTTGTGATTTAGGACGTATTTTTACTAGACTTCTATCAAAATGGCGGAGGCGAACGTTCCCAGGATCCCAAAGTAAGTTATTTACCATTATGAAACATCGTGAAATTTACAATGTTTTGCTGCAGAATCATGGTTTTCCGACCGACATGGGAGGAATTCAAGGATTTCTCCAACTACGTAAAGCACATGGAGTCGAAAGGAGCACACAAAGCCGGTTTGGCAAAGGTAATTTACATATATTTGAAACAAACGATCACGGTCACCCTTTATGTCCCCCTCGATACATTTTTGTGTATTACGCAGGTTATACCGCCTCCTGAGTGGGTTCCCCGAAAATCTGGCTACGACGTACAAAACCTCGACATCTCGATCCCCGCCCCGATCTGTCAAGTCGTCACCGGCAAACAGGGCTTGTACCAACAGATCAACATCCAAAAGAAGTCGATGACGGTGAAGCAGTACCGCGATCTAGCCAATTCGGAAAGGTATGCCACGCCTAGACACTTTGATTACGAGGATTTGGAGAGAAAATATTGGAAGAATATCACTTACGTCGCTCCTATTTACGGAGCCGACGTTTCGGGAAGTTTAACAGACAATGACGTTAATGTGAGTAGTCGTTGTAGTAAATTAGGTGTTTTCACGACGCACGATTTTTAGGAGTGGAACATCAACCGGCTGGGAACCATCTTGGACTTTGTGAACGAAGATTACGGAATATCCATCGAGGGTGTGAACACGGCTTATTTGTATTTCGGGATGTGGAAAACCACTTTCGCTTGGCATACCGAGGACATGGATCTCTACTCGATAAACTACTTGCACTTCGGTGCGCCCAAGACTTGGTAAGTGCGAGTTTTTTAAACGATTTGTGGGTGTGCATTAATTCTTTTTGTAGGTATTCGATTCCTCCGGAACACGGAAGGAGATTGGAGAGGCTGGCGAACGGTTTCTTTCCGGGTTCTTATAAAACTTGCCAGGCGTTTTTGAGGCACAAGATGACCCTCATTTCGCCGCAGATCCTGAAACAGTATTCTATACCGTACAACAAGGTAGGTTTTCTTGCTTTTTTTTCAGGGTGTTACGATTTTATTTGTTTTGTAACGTTGTGACTAATGTTTGTGCCGTTCTTCATAATTTACAGTTATTAAATAATCCATTAAATGTCGTGATAAGATAAAGTCAACGAACAATACTCATTGATATATTATTCTTTGTAAATATTACAAGACATTGAAATCTCTGTTTTGGCCGAAAATAATGCACAAAATATACAGGGTGTTCGAATTAAAACTTCCCGCCTGGGAAATATAGAAAAAAAACCTGTGACGTCAATTTTCTTTTCAATATTTTCATAAATAGAATAATTTCCTAAATTTTCCCAATCAACCATTATACGGAGGTTATTTTTTCCCTATTAATATAACACGATACAGTTTGAGACGTATCTACTATTAACGATCATAAATAAAGAGATATTTTAGACGTGCCTTATCGGTGTCTTTTTTTAGATAACGCAGGAAGCGGGCGAGATAATGATAACGTTTCCATATGGCTACCACGCAGGTACGTACACTTTCAATCACTTTTCTCCCGTTTGTGACACGTTTTCCCCCCGACAGGTTTCAATCACGGCTTCAACTGCGCCGAATCCACCAACTTTGCCCAGGAGCGTTGGATAGAATACGGCAAGAGGGCATCCCAGTGCACCTGCAGCAAAGACATGGTGAAGATATCCATGGATACGTTTGTGAAGCGGTTTCAGCCCGACAGGTGAAGGACCCTCCGGAAGCGAGTGAAACTTTTTCTATATCGTAGTATTTCAGGTACGAGATGTGGCTGAAGGGTGAGGATATCGGTCCGCACCCGGAGGAGCCCGATCGCAAGGTTGCGGCGCCCCTCCCTCTGCCCCAGGACATTCTCTGCAACAAGAACAACCCCACGTTGCCGCAGAGCTTCCTGGAGGCGCCCAAGAAGGCCTCGAGGAGGGGCCGCATGGCGGCGTACAGCCAGTAAGTGTTCGGACGTCTTCACGTTTTTTTTTATTTGATTTTGACTTAATTTTGCATCAGGAGCTTTTCGATGTCCGAGTTCCCCGCCGCCCTGCAACTGGAACTCATGGAGGAGGACAACATGGCGTACGGGGCGGAGGATCTGCCCCCCGACGAGCAGCAGCTGGAAGTCCTGGAGGACATCTGGCTCAAGGCCGGCGAAATAGGTAAGACGCCGTCCGTTACGTCGAAAACTCCGTTAAAACTGTGGAATTTCAGAGGCGGAAGACGCGATGATATGCGACGCCGGATACAACGTGAAGAAGAGCCGTAAGTACTTCCAGAAGAAGAAGAGGGGGCCGCGGGATCCCAACAAGCCGCGGAAGGAGAGGAAGAAGCGTGACGACGACCGGAACAAGTCGAGGAAGGAGGATAGCGGCACGGACGACCTGACGGGGCTGTACACCACCTGCGACAGTAAGAGCAAGAAGGTTTGCGGGAAGATCGTGGCTCCGATCGAGCTGGACAAGCAGAACCTCGACACGGCCGAGCTGGTCAAGTCGTTGGTGGCGCAGGAGACGAGCATGCTGCTCAGCCACAAGAAGAAGCACAAGCACAAGGACAAGGACCACGAGCACAAGAAGCATAAGAAACGTAAGTTGTATTCCGAACGCTTGGTATTTTTTCTGGTTGTTTGCTTTGTTTGTTCTTCCTTCAAACTAACTTGTTCACGCTTTGAAAATTTGTGTATATCTGACTTGTTTTTAGTTTTTTTTTTATTGTTATTATTATCGACGGTGTTTGGAAACTGTGAACGAAAAATTTAGGGGGTGATTCTACTCTTTAAATAATTGCTGGTTGAAAAAAAAAAAATTACCCTATAAATTATAATACATAATTTTAGCGGGTTGTTAAAAATCTGGTGGAGTAGTTCAAATGTCTCAGTTGCAGATTTTTGATAATATTGAGGCGAAGATTAAAATTTATACCCTGTATATTCCATTCCATGGTAGAAATATAATTTTTAACTTCATATTAATCTGTATACGGCGATGGTTTTATTTATTCCGTGTTCTCCGAGTGTTGCATGTATACAGGGTGTGCCATTTAACACTCCCGCTTCCAATATCTCTGAAATGAAGAAATTTATTTTATTTCCGGAAACTGGGTTGTTATGTCCCTCGAATAGCTTCAAATTGTACTTAGAACTGCTAGTTCAAATCTTTTTGTATAGATGGCGTGGCGATATTAACAAATTTTTTGATCTCTGGAACATGGAAATGCAGTCCGTCCGAAAGATCGTTAAATTTTGAGTAATTTTCGTAATATAAAGTTTTTCCCTACTTTTACTTGTTTTCGAGATTATCGACTTCAATACGCAATGTATTATGTAAAAGGAAGATCTATTATTTTATCTAAATCACGCCCAGGCAAAATACTCTTTTAAAATATTGTTATAATGGCTTTATTCACACCACATACTAACAAACAAACAATAAATTATATGATGATCAGCTACAGAAAAAAAAATTGTACAATGGTAAATCTTGTAAGGGGCAGAGACGAACCGTATTTTATCAAATGTTATTAAAAAATGTAGTCATAGGTGGCTCATGTCATTTGTTTAAAATAAAACATGTATGACAGATGACACATATTAGTTTTCCAATAATTACAGTTTTGTCAGTTTGCGTCTTTCAATTTAACTATACTAGTTGATCATTTGTTTTTTTTTTATAATCTATTGTTTGTTAATTAGTATGTGGTGTGAATAAAGTCATTATAACAATATTTTAAAAGAATATTTTGTCTCGGTGTGATTTAGATAAAATAATAGATTTTCCATTGCATATTGAAGTCCACATGTCTTGAAAACAAGTAAATATAGGGAATAACTTTATATTACAAAAATTACTCAAAATTTAACGATCTTTGAGATGGATTTCCACGTTCCAGGAATCAAACAATTTGTTAGCATCGCCACGCCATCTATACAGAAAGATTTGGACTAAAAATTATAATTGCAATTTGAAGCTATTCCAGGGAACTAACAACCCCTGTTTCCGGAACTAAAATAAATTTCTTCATTTCGGAGATATTTTCAGCGGGAACGTTAAATGGCACACTATGTAGAGCGTGACGGTAAGTGTAAAAAATTTTGAACGCCGGCCGAAAGTTGGTGCATGTTCGGTAACTATTCTAGGTGCATTCAGAATGGCTCCAAATCAAACAATATACAAGGCAGACCAAACAATTTTTAGGAAATTACGTAAAATTAGTTGTATTTTAAAAAATTCCTCAAAATGTTAATAAAAGTTTTTTATAGTTAAAAGAAATGTAAAGCTTAAATGCAAAAAATTAAAGGGTCAAAAGCATTTCCGAAATTTTTACGTGATTTTTGACAAGACTATTTGGGTGAAAAATAGTTGTATCGAGAATTTGAAACTCTTAAGATTCTAGTTTTTAGATCTTTTAATCGAAATTTTTTAGGAATGACGGTTATCATGCAATTCTAAGAAATAGCACGACAAAAAATTTTTGCAATTTTTTTTTTCAATGTCCACGGACTTGGAAATAATTTTTTCAGCTAAGCCATTGCATGGACCAGATAGCTTGTTTATTGAACTTCAATTTCCTTTTTTTTTAATTTCAATACGACCATTATTCATCGAAATGTCGGACTTTTAATGGAAAGTTATCCTTTTGTCTTCAATCATCGATATCTCGGCGACAAATGTCCGTACAGAGAATTGAAGGGCAGTTTCGAAAACTGGAATAAATTTCCTATAACGTGCTGCTGCAACTTTTCGGAAAGAAATTTTTTTGATCTTTTACAGGGATTTTAAAAAACAGGAAAAAAGGGTAATTTATGGTTTTTTAGAAAATTGACGGCTAAATTAGAAATATTCACAAAATGACTAGTGTTAAGCATGATTTTTACATTTTGATATTCCCAGAAGAACCGTGTGAAGTTTCATTGCGATCTAGCGAACCGTTTCTTTGTTTCAAACTTTTGAAAAAAATTAAAGGGTCACGTTTTTTGGGTAAACCCTTCATAATCATGATTAAAATTGGAAAAACAATTTTTTTGAGGTTTTCTCACGTTTTTACCGTAAATAACGTTTAAATTGATGGAAAAAAAAATTGATAAATTTTTGCAATTTTTTTAAGTTTTTTTCTTTTTGGAAAGTTTTCCAGACATTGAAGAAAACAAAATTCAATTTTTTCCAGCATGATTCGGCTTTTTCGTTCTATGCTTCTGTTCATCAACTTTTAAATAAATTAAAATTAAAGTTGACCCAAACTAGATTTCGATTTCGATTCGTACCGTTTTTTGAGACAAATTTTGAATTAATTTTTGTGCAGTCTATTGATTTAAAAAAGTTTTTTCAAAACTACATACTTTCTTTTCTGAAAAAAATTTGCAAAATGTTTCTTTTTTCATCAATTTTAATTCAATTATTGTGGTAAAAATGTGAAAAAAATCTCAAAATTTTGTTTTCCCATTTTAATAATGATTATAGTGCTTAAGCTCAAAAATTGTGACCCTTTAATTTTTTTATGCTTGACGTTAGTCATTTCATGAATATTTCCACCATATTATATTACCCTGTTATTTCCCCGTTTTTTAAAATTTGTGCAAAGGATGAAAAAATTTTAATTCCTGATACGACCATTTTTCACCTAAATACAGTGTCGAAAATCAGGTAAAAATTTCGGAAATTCTTTTGACCCTTTAATTTTTTGCATTAGTATATTTGCTGTTTTTCGGTGATTTTTTTAAAATGTCCCCTTTAATTTTTTGTACGTAGTTTCCGGGCACCCTGTATGTGCTTTTAAACACGCTTTTTTTTTAAGAAAATCTTTATTATCCTCACAATAAAATATATTTGAAAAAATACATTCTTTACCCGTATTTGCGGCACTAAATTTTAGTATTTAACTTTTAAAAAATGATAATAAAGATTTTTGAGCTTAATATGTTTACGATCTCCCGCAGCGAAGACCCTTGATGCTTTACAGCGTACCCCCTATTAAATAGCTAACAACCCGCTTGTACATATTAACAGAAGCCCGCCGGTGTAACGAGATTATTAAATTATTGAATGCACTGTGTAATACGATAACTTGAACTGGCAGGCAAGCATCACAGCTCGAACGCCTCCTCGGTGTCCGACTCGGACTCGATCAAGACGGAAAAATCCAATCCCGAGGTCAAAGAGGAGATCGACAGCATCATCAGGGCTGCCGCCGAGGAGCACGAGCAGTCCCTGCTCGAGTCTTCCCCCGCCAATCAGTCCACCGGTTTCGATATATTGTCCGACCAGCCTAGTCCTTCCTTCCTCCCTAAGTCCACCACGTCCGACCTGAAGCTGTTCAGGAGACCCAAAGAGACCAAGAAGCTCCTGAAGAGTAAGGTGCAGACGATAAAAACCTCCAAGGGCATCATAACCGTGCTGGAGGCCAATCCGATAATAAGCAAACCCAAAGAACCTCCGCCCGTTACAACTTCTGCCGCGAAAAAGGGTCCGAGCTTGTACGAGAACGCTTTCCTGAGCTTCTTGTCCAGTCAGCTGAAAGAGGACCCCACAAAGAAGGACGTGAAGCCGAAAGGCAAGAGCGTGAACCCCATCAAACCGCTTCCAAGGGTGGAAGTCATCTCCGTTCCACCTAGAACCGCCACAACTCCGACGGACTTGTCGAAACCAACGTCGACCGTCTCCGCAGATATTAAAAATAAACCCACGACTCCAAATAATGCCCCGACGGTCAATACCACAGCATCACCGTACGCTAAAGGAAATATTTCCTCTTTACCAAACGCTTTCACGGCGAGTCTCCCCAAAGACGTTAAAATAACGTCGACCAGCCCGCAGGGGGCAGCGAATATGTCGAAGGGCGTAACGTTCCCGTCAAGAGACGGGGGTGAGATGCATGGTAACGTAATTTCATCCGCCCCACCCAGAAACGTCAAATTGTCACACCCGATTCTGAGGGAACCCAGGTTTTCCCCGAACTTCTCGCAGACGCCTCCGAAAGACGTCAAAGTGTACCCCGGCAAGCAGCCGCAGTTCAGCGCACCGTTCGCGGCAGCGTTCGACAGCATGCACACCATCACGAACGTCGAGAGAAGTCCCGACAGCGTCAGCGTAACGAAGCAAATGCCGCAGCTGAGCATTCCAGAACCCAAAGACCCGCACATAGAGCACGAACAAATGCCGATGTTGGACCCTCATTCGCCCCTTATTCGGCAGGGGGTGGCACCGCACGTTTCCTCTACGAGTGCCGTGGGGCAGCCCTCGACGGCGACTGCAACCGTTCCCATAGCGAATCCCGCACCAGTGGTCGCGGATCAGGGACTGTTGAACGTGTACAGCATTAAAACCCTTGAGCCCGCTAACGGGTTGGAGAAGATCGAACAGTGTGTGACCGATCCACAGAACATTACGTCGGCTATGCCCGTTAAACAGCACAAACCCAACTTGATCTGGAACAATCACAAATATTACACTGTGAATCAGTGTCCGGAGACTACATACATCAATAACGACAGGTTCTATCCCATGACGCAGGCTCCGATAAAGCTCGAAGACGACCCCGACAGAAAAGTCGTGGTGGAGTCTATTCCAGAGGACGTAAACGAGGCCATCACCGCCTTGAGAAACCAAGAGTTCCAAAACAGGACAGAAAGAGAGGAGAGGGAATACAAAAAAGACAGCTCGTCTTCCTCCTCGTCCAGTTCGAGCGACAGCGAGTCCGATTCCGACACGGAAGACTGCAAATTGCAGTTGAGCTCCGAGGAAACGTCCTGCTACTCCCCGGATGGTACGGATCTCTCGGACACTTCTTCGGACGAGGACGATCGAAAGTTTAACGTGGTGCAACCAGAGACGAAATTCGAAAGGTGTTTCCAAGAAATCCGAAAAAGTACCGTCGATATTAAAGAAGAATCAAACTCCTCTGAAAATTTTAATCGATGTGTTGCAGATGAGAAGGAGAACGTCGACAACAACCTGAAGGAGCCGGGCTTGAAACGACCGGCCGGCAGGAGGGGGAGGAAGCCGAAGCACCTCAAGAAACCGGGTTTCAGGAGCAAAGCCCCGGAAACGTGTCAGAAAGGTAAAAAAGGTCGAAAACCGGCCAAAAAGTCGGAGAGCCGCGCGCGGATCCGACCGTACCTGTCCGAAATAATCCTGGGGGTCAGGAAAAAGGGCCGTCCCAACAAAAACGTCCAGCACAAGTTCACCGCCATTAAGAGCATAATCAACAATTTCAAGGACCGCTTCAATTTCAAACCCAAAAGGGGTCCCCAACCCTGCGATCCCGACGCGCCCCTGAGCAAATACCTGGCCTACAAGAAGGCCAGCCTGACTCCCCTGGATTGTTGCGTAGAGGTACCGGACGTCTTGAGCCGTTTCAGTCGCGACTTCCAGGAATACCTCAAATCCGGCCTTACCCTATTCAATGTCAGTTCTATTCCCATAGCCCAGACCCATCCCGCTTCTGACGTCCCGAAGGAAGAGAATATCAGGGACGGCAGTTCCAAGGACCAAAAGAGAACACCCAACAAAGCGGTAAGTAACGTAAATAAATAAAAGAACTCTTAAGTGTAACGGGGGTCATACTTATAACGGTGACTACATTTTTTGACCTTTAGATGCTACGTATTTGTTTTTTTTTTTTTTCAAATTCCGTGAAATTTTTTTCTAACCTTTTCTTCGTAAATTTCATACACCGTCTCTGAACAGACCAGTCAGCCTCAAACAACAATGAGCACGCAGCATGCAAAGTTGTCAAATCTCATCTTTTTTTGTCGACTCATATTTTTTCATGTGACAGAAATTTAACGATGAGACAAACACACCAGACTGTCACTAAACACTAAAATAAATGACTGTAAGGTTATACCCTTCACTAAATACATACTTCTTTAAATTTTACTACAAAATTAAACTTAAGACGTAATATCGCACTATTCAAATTCTATTTCGATTCCCGTAAAAACTAATATTTTGTATCGGGAATTGACTTGACTAAAAACTATTGAAATATTTGAAAAACTTGTTCCCATTTTTCTGGTCGCCTAGTTGAAGAATGAGCGCGCGGACAAACGCGACACAAACACAGCCGCACTGGGCGACTGGGCCATAAATTTCATTTGTTAACAAATTGCCCAGCAGTGCAGTGCAGCAATGCGGAATTTGGTGTGATTCAGGTAATTTTAATTTATTATAGGCACCTTCTATTAATCATTCATATGACAATTGCAAAAGGGAGAATAAGAGGGATATTTTATTACAACATGGCACTTTGGAGACCTTTTGGAACGGAACAAATCGAAATACCGCCAGATAATATTGAATTAGTAGAATCGGTTGTTAATGAAACAGATTTAGAATTTAAAAATAAAGATTTACATGTTCAATGTCAGCATATCATTTTACATATTTACGATTGTTTAAAAAAGGAAGAAAATGAAAAATCTGATAATGAAATTATAAATAGAGTTCACATATTAGCTTTGTTCGCGGAGCCGTTCAAACTAGTCCGGGATCAGTCGGAAGCACTCGTTTAGCTACTTTTATGCTATGCTTGTGGGAAATGGCACAGAAAGTAGCTGGACGACCGCTTCTGATTGATCCCGAACTAATTTGAATGGCTCCGTGAACAAAGCTATTAACTAAAGTTTCAGTGTCCACAATTTTTCGTGTTATTGAACAATGTGTTATAAATCATTGCGTAAAGGGGAAGCGAAGACAAAAATTTAAAAATATCGACATGAGACGTAAGAGAGACGTAATTTGACAGACATTTTATAATTTGTAAAAAGAAAATAAAGTACCGACTTTAACCGTACCCGTAGGTTCTTTCCGAGTAGTAATATATTTTAATGAAAATTTTTGATATGTCAACCAAAATGTCCGATTAAAATATAATCGAAATTTTCTACACATTACATACAAATTATTGTTATTTTTTACTTACCTTTAGCAGAAAACTTTTTTGGGACGACTATGAAACTCATTAAATTATATTGATATTATGATTTTATGTTTATGTTCAACTGACTTCGGATGTCATTGATACCAAAACTCACATACTAAACACAGTGCTTTAAAAAAGTAGTAACGGATAGTTTTTATTGAAAATTTGAAAATGATTTTAAATTTTTTTTTTTAATCTAAACGCAGTGCAACCTCTTTAATCCGAACACACGTTAATCCGATCACACGTTAATCCGATCACACGTTAATCCGAACGGCCAAATCTGAACGATGACAAGAAAACACTAGATCACAGACAGTCATTTGTTTGCCGATACCGAAGAACCTGTTGCGTGTCGTGTTTTGTGTAACAATTTTGGAGTCTTTTTGGAAGTAAGAAAAATTAAAAATGTGAAAAGCGTAAAATAATACATTATGTATATGTAACTACACGTTTATGTTTTACCTTATATAAGTTTTATATATCTTATAAATGATTTCTATTTATATTGTTACAATAAAATGTATATGTACTTACATAATATACATATGTACAAATCTTTATAGTATGTTCGATAATCCGAATGATCGATAATACGAACAATGCCTGGCAATATGGTGTTCGGATTAAAGAAGTTGCACTGTAGTGAATATTTTTGTCTAACAGTTGCCGTTTTGCAAGTGTTTTATAGATTTTAGTGACTAAAATCAGATTTCAGTCACTAGTGACTGATTTTTTTGTCACTAGTGAAGCAGTTATAATGTAAATAAAGAAAACATTAAACAATTAACTATTTATTGTAATAGTAGCGGCAAAATAATTATTTTAAAACAAAGAGTGACCCCAAAAAACCTGTGATTTTCGCCGGTTTTTTCACAATTCGCAGAGAATTAAAAAAAATACATAAAAATATATTTTTGGTCGCAAATTACTTAAAACTATACTATTACGTAAAAAAACTGAAATGAGCACAGCTTTTAGTATTTTGAAAATTAAAAAAATTACCTCTATTTAGGGGTTGAAAAAATGCTAAAAATGAAGAATTTGAATATTACCAATTGATACAAAAACTATTAGCATGTGAATTATCTTAATATATTTTTTTTTGAATTTTTACAATTATTTCTGATATTCTCTATTTTTGGGGATGATTCCACTCCCTGAGTGTGCTTAAGGGTGGGTTTTCTAGTTCAACATACTTATTTGAGTCAGGAAAATAAATCTTTTTTTATATCAAGAATCATTCGATAGAAAAATTCACATGCTAATAGTTTTTATATTTATTGGTAATGTTCAATTCTTCATTTTGGGCGTCTTTTCAACCCCTAAATAGGGGCGATTTTTGAAAATTTTCAAAAAACTAAATCAATGCTCATCTCAATTTTTTAAGACGAGTAATTTGAGACCAAAAACATATTTTTATCTATTTTCTTTAGTTCTCTGCGAATTGTGAAAAAACGGGCGATTTTTGCGGTCACTCTTTCATAATTTCATTCGTATTGAAATAAAACAAAATATGGCGACTTTAAAGTAACATATTGCAGTCATACGAAAGCAGTATATTTTTATGAAATTATTTTCCGTTTAAGGAGGATCAGGTACTAAGAAAAAATGCAGGCAATTTCGTATTATTGAGATGTATTATTTTTACAATGTGAAATCAAATTCTGTGAATTATTCTCGAATTATTTATCAATTTGTTTTTGTTTTTAATTAACACCAAAAATTTGAATATTTGATATAGGTCCTTATGAAAAATGCTATGATGCACACCCGTACAATTGAATTACGGGTGAAAAAATGCAAATGGTGACGAAAAAATATAGACATTTACTGGAATCACTAATTAATAGATGAGAGAAAGAAAAAAAATAGGTTACCGCACATTTCACAGAGAAATAAATTATCAAACATCAAAAGTTCTGACTTGTCCGCCTCATGCAACCGAATTCGGGCGCTGCCCTATGACGTCGTAGACAAAAGTGTAATAAGTTATAACTCGACCCTTTATTTGATTAAAAAGAAATTATATGTAAAAAAACCTAAAAAAACGGGCCCCCTACTTACATTTACACCCTGTACGTATCCTACGTACGTTAACACTTTTAGACGTAAATTAATTGTCGTTGCAGAACGGAAACCCGATCGCGCAAGGCGACGTAGTGTGGGCGAAACACAAGAACGGCAGGTATTACAAGGCGATCGTGATGGACGTAAAGATGGAGTCGCAGATGTGCGTCTTCTTCCCCGAGGACCAGAGCTTCTCCAAGGACATAATACTTAGCGATATCGTGAACTGGGAGAAGATCCAGACGCCCATCATCGGGCAGAGACTTCAGATACGGTGGATCGACGGCAAGGTGTACGACGCGGATTACATCGGCAAGGTGGATTATCCCGTCTTTACCGTAAGTACCAACTTGAACGTACGATGGGACCTTGGATTTCTTTATCGTTGTTTCATTTTTAAGGTATTATTTGAGGACGAGACGACGAGTCACTTACACAGAGAATACATATACGCTCTAAACGAGTATATTCCAAAGCGTATAGTTTCAAAATTGGTATGTTTTTCTTTGTTTTTATAGTTTTGTTTTGTTGTTGTTCCTTGAAGTGGCGGGTATACCGCCCTGATTTAAGTCCAAGCTAAAACGTTTTGTTTTGTTTCACTTGTCATGGCCATCTTTAACGTCGAACGTTTGCCCGTCAGCGTTCTGAGGGTTTCTTTTTTATTTTTCAGTCTTACGCCACCGATATGAAGAATCGGGATCACCTGTACGACCTGGAGAGCCCGCTGCCGGAGAAGCGGCCGGTGAAACGGAAAATGTACGAGGAAGACGAATAGTTTAGGCTGAATAGTTTAATTGAATTTCTTTTTTGAAGACTGAATTCCAAAATAGTTTTTTACAGGCTCTTGTTTTTTTTTTTTGTATGGAATTGATCGGGTTCCGGTCGGATTCTCTTTGTCCGTAGATTTTTTCGATTTGTTCTCGACGAAGGAAATTATATTTGTGATCGACTTTGATTAGTATTCCCGTATCATTTTTTCGATAGGAATTTTGATCACCGTATTTTTATCTTTAGCTGTAGTAGTTTTTTAAGTGTGTGTGATAAAAAGTTGTATTTATTTTTGTTTTAATGTAAATACCACAAGTTTATGATTACGTTCCCTTAGGTTTCTGTATAAAAGAAGATGTAAAATAGCGCAATTATGTCTAAAGTATTGATAAAATACAAATAAATTAAATAATGTTCACAGAAAACGAGTTTTAATGCGGTGCGGCGGGGACACGTTCCCTAATGTACAGGGTGAGTTAAATTTGAAGGAAATAGAAGAAACAGCCGACTACGCAAGATCAATTTTTGAAATAAATTCCAGTGAATGTCGGAATCGATATTTGATATTAGTTTTTAGTTTTCAAACTACAGGGTGATATTAATTTTCTTGACATTTTCAACCATCTCTGTATGTGGACGGGATTAAATAAAAAAAAAAGTGCAGTATTCTTTTCGGCCTGAAATCGTTTGACGAAATTAGTGTTTTTTTATTGCGAATCGTAGTTGGCTATGGTTTAGAAAGATAGGCAATTTTTTCTGGATTCCTATATACAGGGTGTTTCATAACAGAACTACTGAAATAGATCAGGTACGTGTGGAAGATCTTAAAATATGCCGATTTGTTGTGTAACTTTTTTTTTATTCTTGGATGTACCGTCGAAGAGATATTGGCCTCTGAAGGTAAGTATTAAATTTTAAAAAATAATATTTCAGCGATGCCTAGCAATAGAGCATCCAAATTTGGTACACGATTTACGTTTATTGTTATCTTTAATTGGTAAAAATATAAGACCAATGATATCGCTTTTATTATCAGTATGCTAATTATTGAATAGTTTTACCAGTATTACACGAATTTTAATATAAAAAATCTTACAAATTGTTCGAAAAAATAACGCTTTTTGAGAAAATCGGGATTTTGTGAAACGGCGTCATTACAAACTGAATTGGACAAAAAAGTATGCGGTTTCACGACTAGTAGGCTATGATTTCAGGAGTCATTTTTGACGACAAAAAAGTATCAAGAAAAAGCAATTCATTAAATTAGTTAGATTCTTTATTTTGTTTTTAACATATTGAAAAAAAAAGACCCCTACAAACAAAACTACTGATATCGTTAAACAATGCTACAATAACTTGAAAATGGCCTCCCATTTTCTCTAATACATAAAGAGTGACCGTAAAAATTGCCCGTTTTTTCACAATTCGCAGAGAACTAAAGAAAATAGATAAAAATATGTTTTTGGTCTGAAATTACTAGTAAAAAAATTAAGATGAAAATGAAGAATTGAATATGAATATTCAAATTCTTCATTTTTGCCATTTTTTCAAGCCTAAATAGGGGTGATTTTTTTAATTTTCAAAATACTAAAAGTTATGCTCATTTCAGTTTTTTACGACAAATAATTTGCGAGCAAAAAAATATTATGTATTTTTTTAATTCTATGCGAATTGTGAAAAAGCGGGCGAAACTCATAGGTTTTTTGCGGTCACTCTTTATCCTTGCCGCAAATTAAAGTCTACTTTACGCAAGGATCATTTTTTATGACATTGCATTTATTTATACGATTCCATAAATCTGCTTCAGATACAACTGGTGTAAAATAAACAAATTCTTTTAAAGCCTTCCAGAGAAAGAAATCACATTTATTCAGATCTGGTGATCTTGGCGGCCAATTTTCTGGACAATTGTTTCTTCGTCCTATCTATCTATTCGGGAACTGCTGGTTCAAAATAAGTCTCATACATTAGCACTCTGATTAACACCTTATTTTTAAGTACATTTTGCCAAGAGGGAAACTGCCATATTTGTAATTATTGTTAATATAACAAAAAGCCCTTGTTACATTGAATCGACAGAATGCTGTGAAAAACAAGGGTGTATGCCTTGTTATTCCAAGTTCATTTCGACTATTTTGAATACCGATCGTTCAATTAAATAAAATTAAACGAGACCGCAGGTAAGTAAAACAAATGCAGTATAAATAATTCATTATTCATTTTAAATTTACCGCATAATTGTAGCCATTTATTAAAGATTTGCGGAGTTTAAACATAGTTCCATTGCAAGACAGTAGATGGCACTGTTAGTCGCATTTTGGCTTTATTATAAAAAATAGTCTCTATTTTTCTACAAATGATTATAAAAAATTGACCATTTCCGAATTAAGAGATTAATGTAGGTTCTTTCTATTATACGTACATATTTTTAAAGTCGATGAATGTATGGTATATTATAATCTCAAATTCAAATAGTGTGACCAAAAACTAAGCGTAGGCAACCAGAAATACACCAGGTATTACAAGAATCGTAACCGATAAAGTTCAGTTGATGTGGCTGTTCCAGTGATCCTAAAAATTGTTAAATGGTTTTTGAATTTAACAAAAATATCCAATTGACTGTGTGGAACTAATTAAGAAAGAATTATTTATTTAAAAATATGATATCTATGTGGCCAGATAGTACAAGAGAATGTATATTTGGAGTATTTAAAAATTAAGATTGACATGACATAAAAATGTTTAAAGCCACTGGTCTACTGAAGGTGACCTTCACGAGGTAATTCCACATTTTTTTTCTAACACGGAACATATATTTATCGCTATTTTCTCATTACGAGAGATACGCGTTATGTTTACCATCTTTTTCTCTATCGGTTCTAGATTATTTTGAATAGTTTCTGGATTGGGTTCAGGTTCAAGTGGACGAAAGTTGTATTTTATTTTTTAAAAAGTTGACTGAAAATATACGGTAAGCGCAACATTTTCGTACTCATTCTTTCATTTAATACCAAATCTATGGATCCGTCGATTTCTCTTACAACCGCTTATCTACCTTTTCGTATCTGTCGAGTTATCAGCGGCTAACTGGCATTTTGCCTGGCCGACTCGTATTTTTTCTGAATTAAATTCATTCACGAACATGCTTCTATTTATACTGTTTTTTCTATTCACTACAACCACTAAAAATAATCCTACCAACGTAATACGGATTTTGTGACCTCAACGTCGACCGTACGAGTTTTCTATCGAGAATTTGTTTATAATTTATAGAGGCTTATCTGTTCGGTGTTTACGACATAGATTTAGATATTAGTTTGTGCGCCTAGCTAAAAAAAAACTTAGATAATAGTGTGCTAGTTAAACACGTCTAGTTTTTTAGTCCATTTTTACACAGGCAGCAGCAGTAAAGCCTAAGTATGTCGAGAGACAGGGCTTCTCGAAGGTTCTACCGTGGAGAATCTTACAGTAACATGTCGGCATGCATGGACCGCGGCATGGCAGCCGAGGAAGAGAACCGGTGGAATTTCGAAGTGGCATGGGAAGCCGCCAACAAAGGTACGATAAAACATTCTTTTCCTCACGTGTATGATTAAAAATACATTTTTAGTGGGGGGAATCTATACCGTGGTGCGGTCGAAAACCTTCGTGTCGACTGAAGAACTCGGCGACCAGTACTGCTTGATAGGTCCATACAAGGAGCACCACGCGAGAACTGAAGTGGAAGAATGTCCGTTGTCTTCAGACAATTTAAACAAAGCCGTGGATTGTCTGCGGCAAAAGGGGTTCAAAGTCCACACAGGCAGGTGGTTGGTCGACGGCAATCCCCAGATAATCCTCATGGATATCGGCTCTGCCGCGTGGAAGCTCGACGAATACAAGTCCGAGCTGTGGAACAAAACAAACATCGGCGTGCCCCACTTGGATATCGAGGCAAACGACGCCATTATCTTGGGTTACATGGTTGCCGATTTCTTAGGAGAGGTATGAGGAACGTCCGAGTACCAACAAGCTCAAAAAAATATGTTTTCAGTTTAGGAATATAGCGGAAGAACTTGGAGACGGCGTGCCGGCCAGGGTTCTGGCTCATTTCCACGAGTGGCAGGCCGGAGTGGGGTTGATTGTGCTGCGTATGCGTCACGTTAACATAGCTACCGTGTTCACGACACACGCTACTTTGCTGGGGAGATATCTGTGCGCGGGCAGCACGGATTTCTACAATAACCTCGATAAGGTACGAGAAACAATTTTATTTGCTAGTCGTCGATGTACATGTATGTTTTTACTAGTTTAACGTAGATGAAGAGGCGGGAAAACGTCAGATCTACCACAGATATTGCATGGAACGGGCAGCCAGTCATTTATGCCACTGTTTCACCACTGTCTCCGACATTACAGGTAAGATAAGCATAGGAATCGTTTTGTTTAAAGACGCGAGCTTTGAAATTTCTCAGGTTACGAGGCAGAGCATTTACTGAAGCGAAAACCGGACGTGATTACGCCGAACGGTCTCAACGTCAAGAAATTCTCCGCATTGCACGAATTCCAGAACCTCCACGCCGTTTCCAAGGAAAAAATTCACGAGTTCGTACGGGGGCATTTCTACGGGTAAGCGGGTGTGACACATTACCGTAACGGGCTAAACGTTTCGAATTCCAGCCATTACGACTTCGACTTGGACAAGACGTTGTACTTTTTCACGGCCGGCAGGTACGAGTTTGGCAACAAGGGCGCGGACGTATTCATCGAGGCCTTGGCCAGACTCAACCACTACTTGAAGGTACGAAAATCGAGTCACGAGGACACATTTTTCCATTCTTTGTTTTTAGTCCACTCATCCCGACGTAACGGTGGTGGCGTTCATGATTTTCCCTGCGAAGACCAACAATTTCAACGTGGAGTCGCTCAGGGGACACGCCGTAACGAAGTCGCTCCGGGACAACATCGGGGACATCCAGAGTAAGATCGGGAAACGGATGTACGAGATTTGCTTGAGGTAAATTGTTTAAAAAATGTGAAAAGTCGCTTGAAATTCATCGTTTTACGTGTCGTAGCGGGCGACTGCCCGACGGGAACGAGTTGATGCAGAAGGAAGAGTTGATCCGTCTCAAACGGTGTATCTATTCTCTGCAAAGGGATTCTCTGCCGCCTGTAACGACGCACAACGTCGTCGACGATTGGAACGATCCAGTATTAAACTCGATACGGAGGTGCAACTTGTTTAACACCACCCACGATAGAGTGAAGGTAGGTCGCTCGTTTATACGCGTCGAACGTATCAAAACGACAATTTTTTCAGATCGTGTTCCATCCAGAATTTTTGAGCACGACGAACCCCCTGTTCTCGTTGGATTACGAGGAATTCGTCAGGGGTTGCCATTTGGGCGTTTTCCCCAGCTACTACGAACCGTGGGGCTACACGCCCGCGGAATGCACCGTCATGGGTATTCCCAGCGTCACGACCAACCTTTCAGGTACTAAACTCTTACTCATTTTTTTTTTTGCGAACGTATAAATCAGATAAAACTATTTTTATATTTATGTTTTCAGAAAGGTCAAAGTTACGCAAATATTTAAAGTTTAAGGTGACTTTCACAATCGCCGAACTAGAATTCGGTGACCTGCAAAAGTTATGTGACCCACTTGTGGGGAAACTAATAATATGTAAATTTTTTTTAATGTCGAACTGTAAAAGTTAAAATACCGCAGGAATATTAAGGAAATCCGAAATCTGCACCTAGAAACAATAGATGCATATTTATTTTTGGTAATTACATAAAAAAAATTGTTGGCCCGACGCGTCATGTGAATTTCTGAGTCACAAAAAGCATTAGTGCAGGAATAGAAATGTGTGGGACGTAAAGTTTGCGGTAATAAGTTTTTAAGTAGGTTTAGTTTTGGGCTCGTTTTTACGAATGAAAGCGAGATTTCTACAGAGTGGTTCTTAAGTGTTAACCGTAAAACAGGTGGTCGTTCTGTGGGTCATTACAAGGAAAATAAAATCCTACAAATTAATAATTACTTAAAAGTTTTATAGATTCTTCAACTTTATTAAAAGAACAGGCAGTTTTTGAGTCACAATTTTTTTGTGTCTAAAATAAACTTACCACACAAATATTAGGCCAACCAATAGAGACTTTTTGGCACACTTAAATATTACAGCAAATTTCCTGTATTACTTTTTGAAAAATACTTAGTAAATGAAAACCCTAGTGATTTCCCCAGCAAAGTCGTGAACAATTTTTTTTTAAACATTAAAAACTACAAAAAAAATTGGAATTTTTTTTGGTTTTTCATTTTTTACAGAGAAAATCCGGAAAAACCTCTAAAATAGACCTTTTTTCAAAAATTCATAACTCCGTCAAGTTTGAAGCTGGAAAAACAATCTTGCAGAAAATGACATAATAGTATGTAGTTTAATCGTCCGCAAGATGGTTTCTCTTGAAGAGTCGGGTAGCGGTAGCGGGGGAAGCAGCGAACGAAGGACTCTGACTCGAGCGTACTTTCGATTGTTTCGAGCGACTTTCAAGGGTATTTTTAGCATATTTCCCATCACCCAAGCGAAAGTCCGAGATATACAATTTGGAGATTTTGTTGTCTACTTTCAGATGCCGTTTTCAGAATTTAAATCGGACCATTTTTGATAATTCGCCACGCTGTGCAAAAAAAGACCCTAATTTGTTTATAATGCAATTGTGCAAAAACTATGCATCGGACAAACACCATCTTGCGCACAATTAAACCACATATCTGTTATTTTCCGCAATATTGTTTTTCCAGCTTCAAACTTGACGAAGTTATGAATTTTTGAAAAAAGGTCTATTTTAGAGGTTTTTTCGGATTTTCTCTGTCAAAAATGAACCAATCGAGTCGCACAAAACACCATTTTATATGTTTCTTTATTCTCTACAAAAGTCCTATTGAGAGTGAGACGATTCCATCATTTTTTGAGATAAAAACCAAAAAAATTCATTTTTTTGCAGTTTTTATTGTTTAAAAAAATTGTTCACAATTTTGCTGGAGAAATCACTTGGGTTTTTATTAACTAAGTATTTTTCAAAAGGAAATACATGAAATTTACTGTAATATTTAAGTGCAAAAACGGCCTCTTTTTCGCTTTATTAGTTGGCCTATACAGGGTGTCCCGAAATTCATGCAACAAAATTTGGTCACAGATTCTTAAGACAAATTTAGGGGACCCGTATTTTTTATTTTTGCCGTCTTCCGGAGTTACAGCCCCCTGAAGTCCGCCCCTAAGAATAATCTTTTTTTTTATATCTCAGAACCCTGTTGTACGAGAATCACCAAATTTGGTACACAGGGGTTTTATTACATGTGGAATCTCAAGATGCTACGTTTTTTGGTGGGGAACCCCCTTAAGACAATTTTTCATGGGCCCCCTTGTCTTTCGAGCCAAAAAAATTTGGTCACATATTTAAATTTCTTAAAAATTATCAGTCCACTAGAAAACCATTAAATTTTGAAATTTTTTGTCTCTTTATACTTTCTTCGTAAAACGCAATGTTTTCGAAAAAAATGTCAAAATGTGATCGAATGCATATCGTGATTCGCCATTTTCCTCAAAACCATTGCGTTTTTCGAAACAAATATTAAGAGACAAAAAAGTTTCTTTCTAGCTAACTAATAATTTTAAAAAAATCAAATTTACAACCAAATTTTTCTGGTTCCAAAGACAAGGGGGGCCACGAAAAAGTGTCTTAAGGGGGTTTCTCGTCAAACGTAGCACCATCAGATTCCACATGTCATAAAACCCCTGTATACCAAATTTAGTGATTCTCGTACAACAGGATTCTGAGATATAAAAAAAAGATTATTCTTAGGGGGCGGGCTTCAGGGGGCTGTAACTCCGAAAGAGGGGGCCAGTTGGCAAAAAGAAAAAATACGGGTCCCTTGAATTTGTCTTAAGAATCTATGACCAAATTTTGTTGCATGAATTTCCGGACACCCTGTATATGTCTCCGCTACTGGACTAGAACGCCACAGCACATTAGTTATGGTATATCTTCATTTATTCTGGATTTGAAATTACAAAATAGCTCGAAATATGAGTTTTGGAATCGGAAATTCTTATAATAATAATTGATTCTTTGTCTTCTATGTCTACGATCATTATCTTTAATAGCTCATCTCTTCTCAATGCTCTACAAACACCAGTTATTAAAATCACCTGAAAAGTTGTACAAAATTAGTTAAATCGATTGATTTATTTGAATTACCTTTTCTAGCAGAAATCTATTATCAGGTGCTTCTTGTAAAAATCTCTCAACTTCCTCTTTCGTTTGAATTCTGGACTTTTTCGAACTTTATCCAACTGATTTGCTTTTCAAATATGGTATTAGTTTCAGAAATTTTCTGACATTTAAATTTTTTTTGCATTCAGTGTACTTTCGAACATGAAATATAGTGATTATAACGTCGAAGGTTTAATTTTATTAATTTTATGCACGAAATATGCCAGTAATACCACTTTGGCACTTTTTGAATTTTCTTCGAACTATACCACCCTTTGAATTCGTTATAGGCAATCTCGTACTGTCTTGATGATTTTTTGAGGATTAATTGTGAAACAGCAGTTTGTGCCGCTTCCAAATCTTCCCCTGGTAAATGCTCGTCTTCACTTCCTGGGCTCGTTTTGAATTAAACACTCTTAGAACATGAATTACAATAATTCTGACACTACTTTTTCAAACAACTGATTTTTATTGTTTAATAGTTTGCTATCGTTATGATAGTCACCACGCCTAAACCGTTTTGATTCAAACACGGTTCAAACGATTTCAAATATAAATGCTTTTGTGTTCCCGAATTGATATAACTTCAATTCTTGAACGCCAAAGTACCATTTCGCGTTCTAGATACAAAAATAACTAATATTAATTTTAAAAAATGTCCATAAAAGAAAGAGGCTCGTCATCAAATCTGGTTTATCGTAACAGTTTTGATTCTCTATGCCAAAACATTTTGAAATACAGAGGGCTCCAGTCTGGGTATTTCAAACTTTAAACTGAATAGAATGAAAAAAAAAAAAAGAATCTAGAGGTTTTGTTAATAAACCACACTCATATTTTGTATCATTTTCTGTCACAGTTCGTTTCCGATGTGATATATTTTTTTAAACATAGTTGTGGTGCTTAAGCCGATTTAAATAAAATTTGATGTAGTGTTATTGCAGGGGAAACTGTATTTAACGTCTATTTGTAATTTCCTTGAACATTTTTGCGCAAAAATTCATATGAGAAGAACTTTTGCTGTTAGATTTTAACAAATACCAGTATGGACAATCATTGAAAATGAACTAGTGGTAAGGGTGACTTTTGGATACTTTGTTTTTAATTTCATGTAAGATATCAGCAAACGGCACTGTTTAAATTTTTTTAAATGTTTCTAACATGCAGAAATAATCAATGTTAAAATTTAATAACAAACGTTTTCCTTGTGTGGTTTGTACTTTTGTCATCAACGTGCAATTCTCCTGAAACTCGATCATCAAAATCATCCAAAAATCCGCTTCCACTTCTACGTTTGTGTAAATGTTAGAGCGAAAAACTACTAAAGTATCGTCAAATTATGCAGTTGCCGATGTATTAACTTCACACCAAATTTGGTTAAAATCGGCTAATGCATAACGAAGATATTACAAAAAATATACATGGAAAACGCTGCCAGAAATTTTTTAAGGTATTATTTGCCCCGTATAAAATATTAGTGCTTAGCGCCTATTTCCTTCCTAGGTTTCGGCTGTTTCATGCAGGAACACATATCCGACCCCATGTCGTACGGCATCTACATCGTCGACCGCAGATACATATCCCTAGAAGACAGCATAAAACAGCTCGCCCAGTACATGTACGACTTTGCCAGGCTGAACCGCAGACAACGAATCATCCAGAGGAATAGGACCGAGAGATTGAGCGACATGTTGGACTGGAGAAACTTGGGAGTTGTAAGTAGAAATAACTATTGGTCACGCACAGAACCGGACTTCGAATTGTTTTTTTCCAGTATTATCGACAAGCGCGGATGAAAGCCTTGCACAAGGTCTACCCCGACTACAAGGAGGAGATGGAGAACGGCATAGGCACCCTGAGGTACCCCAGGCCTTTGTCGGAGCCGCCTTCCCCCAGCTCGAGTAGGGTCACTACCCCTGCGGCTTCGGTTCACGGGTCCGACGACGAGAGCGACTCGGTAGACGAGGAAGGAGAGGTAAGACTCGGAAAAACGAAAAACTCAATTGCACTTTTTTCGTTTACGTTTCAGTTGGAAGAATTGAGAAGACAATAGCGAGAATTCCTAGAGGCCAAGTTTTGATATACCCGAAAAATACTCCTTTTAATTGCAATAATGAAAATTGGTTTATGTAAATTGTTGGAAATCTTCAATTTTATTAGGTTGTTGTGGAAAGATAGGGCCATATTTGTGTACGATTTAAGTATCGCTCGTACTATTCCTCGTGGTTCCGTGAAAACTTCCATGACTGCTAAATTTAAGTTAGATCCACGTCTGGAGCTAGTTATTCTTGCCATTCGCGTCGATGAAGGTTAGAAGTACGAGCGATACTCAAGTTATTATTGTAAATATCCTTAGGCGAGTACATCGAATTTCTTTAACATT
This sequence comes from Anoplophora glabripennis, assembly GCF_000390285.2. NCBI lineage: Eukaryota > Metazoa > Arthropoda > Insecta > Coleoptera > Cerambycidae > Anoplophora > Anoplophora glabripennis. The sequence goes on along the minus strand of NW_019416259.1, from coordinate 1,164,138 downwards.
TATTTTATTTGGAGCACCTTATAGTGTTAAATTGTATGAGAGTATACATAAAATAGATTTTTTTCTTTTTAAATCCGTATTTTTATTGTTCGAATCTCTGTGAATGTGTGTCGGTCGAAATGACGTCCCACAGAAAGCGTAAAAAAATTTGGGGGAAGGCGCACCTTAACAAATGTTGCAAATATGCCTTACGAATCCAATCCGATTGTTAACAGTTGAGAAGTTATATGCAATGTCGAATTTAAAAAAGATAATTTGAATTTTATTCCAAATTTTGAATGTTTAGAATTTTGTAGGCAAAATATTATAACAGTACAACAAGCGGTGCGGTTATAGGGATATTTATTACATAAAATTAATAATGGGGAAAATAAAGTAAAATTCCAAGAAAAACAATATTTATTTATCGATGTCTCATCATATACAGTGTGTCCCGTTTTTCAGGTTAACACCTCTGGAAATGTGAGAAGGCTGTGGACTTTCCGCAAGCCAAATTTTTACAAGTAGTACCCTGGCGGGAGGTTATATTCTACTAATCATTTTATTGATGTAACAAAAGCCTGGCCTTTTTTTTTAAAAGGGTCGTTTTTACAGAAAGTGGTATTAGGCATTTTTTTATAAAAAATATAATATTACCAGGCTATTCAACGCCCATCAAAATACCCACATACCAAATTTGAACAACAAATGTCTATTGAGTGTTTTTTTATGTGGTGCCAAACTCCGAAAAATCAGACAACTAAAAATTATAATAAGCAGGTCAAAGATTGCCATGAAAGTGAAAACAAGTACCAATCGCGCAAAGAAAAATTACATACACTAAATTTAACACTTAATTGCAGACATAGTAAAAAAAATAATGTACAAAAAATGTAGGTAATGAATTTTGAATAAATAAGTTGTTAAACAAAAAATTGCAAAACAATCTAAATTAAATTTTAGTTTTCTCGAACTATGGACTTTTGGGGTTTTATAAAACAAAAAGTTTATAAAAACAGACCGAAGAATTTGAATGATCTAATGAATTATTGCTAAGACAAGCTTGCTCCACAACGGCTACGTAAATTTATTTTTAAATTTAAGAAGAGGATTGGAAAAATGTGTTCGACTGGAAGGTTTGGTGGAGAAAACTAAAACTTAATTTAGATTAATGTTTTGCAATTTTTTTGTTTAACAACTTACTATTTATAATTCATTACATTTTTTGTAAGTTATTATTTTTAAAATTAATTAATATAATTAAAAGTTGAGTCATTTTAGACATTTACAAAGATGCACACTACCATGTACCGTTGAGATTATTTCAATCAATGCACGTACTATTCCATCATTTTGTAAAATTTTGTGTCGACGAAATGTACAGGAGTACCGAAGATTTCCTGATCGTTTGATTACACACCGGGCTTTGCTGTTACTGAGAGGAGAGCTCGAGAGACTGGATCATTTCTAGTGAGCAATCAATGAGAACGTGTTAATCATGCAGTAAACGCACGAAACGAGGTACAATTTTTAAGAAGTATTGAAAATAACACTCATTTCAGTACTAGGTGATTATCTACACAATTTTATATACCACATGCCGCGGTCCATTGAATTATAAGACGTAACCTGTTTCAACTTTATCATATCCGAAATATTCAACAATATATAACATAACTTTTTGTAATTTCATTTTGCGTCAACGTATTAGGTTTCATGAGATTTTTTTTATGGACGAGGCCTGTTTCACTCGAAGAGGAATCACAAGTTTGGATAATTTCCATGAATATTTGGATGAAAATCCGCAAGCAATAATTCCTCGCGATTTTCAAAATTCAAATTGGACGTTCATTAGTTGGGCTAATTATTCTACCAAATCGACTGAATGGCGAAAATTATTTATTTGTTTTACAAAATATTCTCCCTGAGATACACGAGAATTTACCTTTGAAATTAAGACGTCCAATGTGGTTCATGCACGATGATGCTCCACCGCATTTTAGTGCTAATGTACGTTGAACCAGCAGTTCCCGAATAGATAGATAGGACGAAGACACAATTGTCAAGAAAATGACCACCAAGATCACCAGATCTAAATAAGTGTGATTTCTTTCTCTAGAGGGCTTTAAAAGAATTTGTTTATTTTACACCCGTTGTATCTGAAGCAGATTTATGGAATCGCATAAATAATAAATGCAATGTCATAAAAAATGATCCAGTTTTTGCGCAGAATAGACTTTAATTTTTGGCGGAGGGTAAATTTATGTATTAGAGAAAATTGTGGACATTTTCAACAGTTATTGTAGGGCTTATTTAACGATTTCAGTAGTTCATGCGATTAAAGTGGAGTTGCTAATGTTTTGTTTGTAAGGTTCTTCTTTTTTTAATATATAAAAACAAAATAATGAAATTGTTTTTTTCTTGATACTTTTTTGTAAACGTCAAAATTGACACATGATATCATAGCATACTAGTCGTAGAACGGCATACTTAGTGCAGATCCCATTGGGAATTACATCATGCATTGTTGTCAAATTGGAATTATTTTCACTTGCATAAGAGTTACAGGTTGATACAGGTTAGAAATCACAATCTTTTATCAGAAAAAGTAGGTAGTTTAATAATTGTATTACATAAATAAAAAATATGTTCGTTCATTTCTGAACTATTACCAGGATGAATTAATTTCGACCCATTGTTCTTTATTCTGTAGTTATAAAAAAAAGATTGATTAATAAAAAATTATAAAACAAATATGACTATAAAATATATTATTTCTAATATCCAGACTGACAAACAACGCTCCATCAAACTAGAACTATTCGAAAGAACACATTTTCATAAAGGTCATTGAGGAAGGAAAAAATTAAAAGTTTATATAAGTAACAATATTATAAATTCAACTATTTATATGTATAACAACAATAAAATTACGCTATTTCAACGAGGCTACTAATATTACAATAAATTCTTTGAATCTATTCTATCACTACTGACTACTGCGGCTAAAAATACATAACGTCATCGACTGGCAGTAGAAGTTATTTTATTATCGCACTTTTTTTCATTATTACAAATATATAATACTCCGATAGTCTTATTAGCAAAATAAAAATTTTACGTTTTCTAAATCTCACAGGCCTACCTTATCTGCAAAATCAGAGCACCTAAACCTGAACTAATTTCTATTTAGGCTGCAGCTTTCTAATACTTTTATCTAACACATAGTCGACTAACTCGTCTATAGGTTTGATGATAAAAGGAATGGTAGCAAGTCCTATACCCGTAACCACCCACCTTCTCGTATTCTTCGGCAGCTTATCGGTAGTTTTAAGTATAAAATTCGACAAAGCACACACTCTGTTTATAGTAAATCCAGGTAAGGCTACTGAAGCAAGCATCTGCCAGACGAGGGTATCTGTCGTGGTGTAAATAACTTTCCTTAAATGATTTTTCTCGTTCAAATTAACCTGTAACGGAAAATTATGACAGCGCCTCAATGTAGGCAACCCGTATTATAGGGCGGTGTGAAACTAGTCACATAACTTCAAACATAAAAAAAACTAAATGTTTTATTATTTAAATTAAACTGTTTATGATCAAATGCAACAGACATTGTAACCGTACCTTGTAAGATTTAATACTTTTGTCTGTGGTATCAGCCAGGACGTAAACAGTGGCTACTGCGTACGTAAAATTGACCCATTTGCTCCCTATTATTGATCTAAATGCCTCACCAACTTCATTCGAGTATCCTGCAAGCAAATTTAAGTGTCTTTGCACCGTCGCGGGCTGGCAATTACTTTTAAAGGTAGACTCACCTAAATATCTCACCGGTGTTTGTCTGTACAGATCCAATTCTTTCCCTTCCATGGCAAAACGTAACCTTCCCTTCACGGTTAACCTCAAACTGCCCAAGAAAGCAATAAATGGAGTGTGGCACATATATTCCGACTTTTATTTACGTCCCAATGACAACTGGAAGTGCGAATGCATTAATAATATTGTATAATGTATAATAAAGTAGATTTGTATAAAATGGTAATTGGTTAATAAATAGTCTCACTTTTTAGGATGTCTTTGATAACCATCAGACAGTTGGCCTGTTGGTCTAGGGGTATGATTCTCGCTTCGGGTGCGAGAGGTCCCGGGTTCAAATCCCGGACAGGCCCGACCCATTTTTTTTTTAGTATTACTATATTTTTTTGTAAAACAGATATAGTAATAACAATATTGAAGATTTTTTAAGTAAAAAAATTTATTTCATGGTATTTCATGCAGGATTTCGTAAACTATCACATCTTAAAACTTTAAAATATTGAATTTCCTACAACTTATGTTGAAAATCTTGAAAAATTCGATTACGTTAAATAAATTTTATTATTCTTGTGTGCAATTTGCCACTTTATTCGTAAAAATAAAGGTGTCGCATAAAACATAGAATTTTATTTTTAAAACATATAAATAATTTTGTCGGGGAAAATGGCAAGTTTAGAACTTGCCGCTTCTTTTCCTCCCCGTATATTTCGAGTCGGCCCTGACGTCCTTCCCTTGTCGCCGCCTCCTTTCTTTCTTCTCCAAAATCCAATTCCTGCCCCTTTTCAAGGATTTCCCCCTTTGCTGCTTCAAACGCTCCCTTTTTGCGGTATACGTCACACCTATTAATAGCACGTCAATTGGTTGCAAATAAAACAAAAAAAAAATAGGAAAAAGATTTGTCAGGTGTGGGGTTCGAACCCACGCTCTCTTTCGAGAACCAGAGCTTAAATCTGGCGCCTTAGACCGCTCGGCCAACCTGACTTACAATTGAATACTTCGAGCGCACAGTATTTCAACCCTGGATATTGCATTAGTTTACGCAATAAATAAAAATGTTAAAATTTAAATTTTATCATTATTGAACGTGATTAGCAATTATTAAATAGAGATTTTAAGTAAGAAAACTTCTGAAATAAAGTAATATTACACTACGCAATCTATTTATTTTGCGCTTGTAACTGCTGCCATCTAGTAGATATTACCAGAAACTTAATGCGTTTGCTATCGCCATCTGTTAGGTATTAACAGAAATTTTTACTGTTTAAATTTTGGCGGTAATGGTTTCCTAATGTAGCTATAAAAATGTACACAGAAAATTTGTCATAACCCAAAATAACATTAATATTAAATGGAAACACTAAATATAAGTTTTTCTTATGTGTTCTCTGAAAAAAAAAAACGACCTACCATGAGAATCCTCATCGGTTCCCAGAGCTTTAGGCAACGGTAAGTTGCCGCCCGTCATCAATACAAGGAAAAATTTTTTAGCTTTGGTACTATTGGGGTAGTCTACCACCACGCCGCCATAAAAACCGGCCTTCATGGCCTGGGTGGTTAACAACTCCATCTGATCGCCATTCTCCGGATAAAATTGCAAAACCGCCCTGGCGGAACGGCTCTAAAACAAAAATTTTCAATCCATCCAACCGTTTAACGCTACCGGCCTTACCAAACAAGCGTACAACATGCTGAAGAATTTATACAACCTCTGTACGGGCTTGTGAGAGGATTTGTCGGCGTTGCACAGCCATTGTAGTGCCGATATGCTAATCGCTCCGTCAAAAGTTCCTGAATAAAAAATGAATTTAGTTGTAACCGTGTACTGGTATGGAAAAGGCTAACCTGCTCTAAACGGGCAGCCTTGCCCCATATCTGACAGCAAAAGGTCACCTTCCACCTCTCGTTCAACGGCTATGTCTGCAAAATAATGTTAAATAAACTAATGTTGTCGGTATGTTACTCGTTACCTAACATCGCTGTGGATATATCCATCCCGACCCAGAAATGACCCTGGTCTTCCAGAACGCTACCGCTTAATCCTGAACCACAACCTACATCCAATAAGAAACAAGGAGCATCTTCAGGTAAAACGAGTAGTTCTATAGCACGTTCCGACATCTGCACTTGAATATCAATGATTCTGGAACTGAGACCACAAATTTAATAACTGCTCACATAAAACTATGGTCACTACTTACTTCTGGGTGTATTTTCTCGCCTCATTTTCATTGTAGAACTGGAAAGAAAATATTTTTAAAAGTTAATAGTAAACACCACCCTGTTACTCACTATCTCAGGTGGAGCTAAATATTCAGGTCGTGACATGTCTAATAGAGTTTATTGCATTTATTTATTATTAAAAAATATTTAACATGCAAATAGACCTTAGCCTTAAAAATTAATAAATACAAAACAAACACGTGTGTCTAGGAATTTTTACTTTACAACTAAACGTTGGCGACATTGAATTTATATAATTCAAATTAAAAATGACTTTATTAATATATTAGCTAATTATTCAGTGTTTAAAGTTTAATTTACAAGAATCATTGTTAATAGCACTTGAATAGTGCTTTGGATTGGATTTTGTATTGTGTAACCGTGTTATGTGGAGTGTTTTTGGTTACTGATTATTTATTTGGACGGAATAATTGTTTCATTGCAAAATACTTTTATTAAAGAGAGCTTAATAATTTCAATGAGATTTTATTTTCATCTTTTTGGTTCTTTTATCACAATGCTTGAAGAAAGTACACAGTTAGGGACATTAATCTTACTCTATTGGTATGACATTTCTTCAGTTCAAACAACCGTTTTTATTTTTCAGCTGTTTTGAGGTTTTTGGTTTTGGCGGTTCCGAAAAAGAGGTTAGAATGTCGTTGTAGTATTTTATTTATTTTTAACATGTACATAGAGGATTTAAAAACTGATTTCTATGAGTTTCTAACAGGAAAGGTGCGTAAAAAATTATTCTTTATATTTTTTCTTATATAATCCATAACAGTTTATTGGCAGGGGGTCTATTACAAAGTGGGGATGTTTTTTTATTACAATATGCAGTTATTGGTGTACACTTGAAAATTTTATTAATCTCTCCTTTTAGAGGATTTTTCTTATGATCCACTATGATATAGACAGCATCTGTACGTGTAAAATTTTACAATCGCTACTGAAATACAAGCACATACTATACACATTAGCCGTTATACGAGGTATCGAAGACTTGAAAACAGCCTATCGGGAGAATTGCAATGATGTGAAGTACTTTATACTAATAAATTGTGGCGGGACCATAGACATAGTAGAGGAATTGGAAGCGGAAGACGACGTGATCTTTTTTATTCTGGATAGTCACAAACCCACAGACTTGTGCAATATATACAGTATTACACAAGTTCGATTATTGATGTCTCCAGAAGATGATTCTTTGGTACCCGATTTTCATGACGTGTTTAGAGAAGAGGTAAAGTAAATTTATGTGTTAAGACGCTTAATAAATGATAGCTTTGTAGTCCGATGAGGACACTGAAGGAGACGACGAAGACAGTGAGGATGGAGAGAGCCAAGTTGCTAAACGTAGAAGGATGGATGAAGCGGCAATAAACAAAAGACGAGAAAAAAGACTGTGGGAAGACAATAAGAAAAAATTAATGTTTGATTATTCTCAGTTCACTTATTATACGAGAGCCGTAAGCTGTTACGTTTAATTGAGGTGAATTTTATTTTAATATACAATATTCTTTTAGAGTGCAATATACATGTTCGATTTGGCTTGGAAGCTAAACAGGGACGATAAAGAGTCGCTATGGCTGACAATCGTAGCTCTCACGGAGCAAATGCTTCTAGGAAAAATTGAAAACACCCAATACACCCTAGAAATGGGCACGTTACAGAGCCACGCTACTAGGTTACACAATAAAACGAGCGATACTGACGTTTTGACATCACTTAAAATTACTTTCGAGAGAGACTTGAGGCTGTGCCTCTACAGGCACTGGACGGTGGAATCTAGCCTTAAATATTCCATGTTTACAGCTGTCAAGTTAAAACTGTGGTCACTAAAAGGCGACAAGCGGCTACACGAGCTGTTGGCGGATATGGGGTAGGTTTTATACTGAAACAATACAAAATTTAACTTATCGTATTTCAGATTCCCGTTAGTTCAGAGCCGTCAAGCATTCAGAACGATGGACTTGCAACTCAGGAAAGAATTTCACAGTACACTCGAGAGGCTGTCTGAGAAATACGGACTGCAGGACATCTCATACGTGTCGTTCACGTTACAGTACGGTTACAGGAACAAATATTGTGCGTCGGATATCGTCTTTGCTCTCTTGGCAATTCTGGAAGCATCAGTAGGTATTCGTTTATCGAATTTTTAATGTAACTCATTAGCGTTCTTTCAGCCTAGGGGTAAAAACCCCGATGAACTGTTCAACTTGGCCCTGGACTGCCTTTCGAGGAACAAAAAGGAAGTGATCGACAACGCGATAGAAAGGGCCAAATTAATAATGAAAACCCTGTTTAAAACGGTCCAAAGTGCCTTGGACATGAAGCAGATTATCATAGCGGGACCCTTCATCTATTACATCATCCAAGAGGTAGGTGTTACGCTTTATCGTGTTCGATAAATCACCAGGTACGTTATTTTTTGCTGCAGGGTTGTCTGGATTGGTATATGTTTTCTCACCCGCATATTTTGTTACTTTTGGCGCATTTTGTATTAAAGGCGTACGTGGCGATGTCCAGGAAGTCGAAAGCTTCGACTTTGCCGCTCGTCTTGTCAGCACCCAAGAATATCGATGGAGGCACTTGTATATTACTTGGAATACCGCCTCTCTGCGAAAATTCCCCCAAAAAGTAAGAAAATATTATTGCATCTTTTTGTATCGCCTCATATAACTTTTGTTGCAGTTTTTTCGGAAAGGCGTTTGCACAGGCAGCAGAGAGAATAAACTGTGATGCCAGTTGTGATTTTTTCGATACGTCTTGTAAGAACTTACTTAATTTTAATCTTTTTTTAACTAACAGTTTTTTGTTTAGATTTCGAGATACACGTAAAGGACAGAACAAGATTTTTCGATGCCCTAACGGCCTTATTAAGTTGATATCTATTAGTAGTACAAATAATTCTACAGATCGATTTGTATATAATTATGGTTTCCAATTATTTATTCATTCCCTTGTAAATATATATTTTTACTGTGTAAAACGCGTAATTGTACGATTGAATTTATTTTTCCTTAATAAATTTTAACACTTTTTAACTGGCTTTTACTACGGACAAATTTTTTAGTTAATTACCACTGAATAGGAATAACTAAAAATAAATCAGTTGTGATTATGATCCAAATCCTTGTGGAAAATGTTTGACATTTCTTATGATATTTTACACCAACCAGCGAAGGAAAATAATACAAATGTAAATCTGTTGTTGCAAGTATTCTTTTTTTATTTGCCAAAATGGGTGATTAGTAATCTATCGCACTCAATAGTGATGTCATTTTCTATTAAGTGGAATCGAACTTTTTTCATATTTTAAAGAGAATCGCCCAGTATATGTTTTTATACTTCGTCCGATTTACATTTAATTGTATTGACTTGAGACGTTTGAACTACTGACATGGTATCTACTACTAAAACTTAACCTCAATTTTTGAAGTACTGAAAATATTAAAACCGAATATTAAACATATGACGGTGTGATGTGATGTAATAATAGAAGTAAATATTACATTTTCCAAAATTTTCCAGTTCTGAAGTCGTACAATGTAATCGGAACTATCTTTTAATCGCATCACATATCGTCCTCGGTCTAAACAGCAACATAAAACGCTCAAAATGAATTTCAAGATGTCATATTTTCGATTTACCCAAAAACAGATCCGTTTCTTGTCTAGCAAATCAAAGAACCATTACGAATCTCTGGGTATACCCTCGAGTTCGACACAGAGTGAAGTAAAGACCGCTTACTATAAACTGTCAATGCAGTATCACCCGGACAAAAGTCAGAGTACCGAGTCCTCGCAGAAATTCAGAGATATAACAGAAGCTTACAAGGTGTTAGGAAACGCAAAAACCAGGAAGCTTTACGACAAAGGTAATAAGAGTCCCGTAGCCTTTACTGGTAGTTGATTTGTTTGATCTTTAAGGTTTGTACTTTGGCGGGGCTGCCTCCGTTACTACAGATGACAGCACCAACAAGTTTCACAAGTCGAGAGAAACCCGTTCTCGACCACCACCGCCTACAGGCAGGACACCGATATACGATTACGACGAGTGGTCTAGAAGCCACTATGGCGCTACTTTTCAACGCCAAATGGCGTATAAAAGGAGAATGCGAATGCACAATCAAAAACGAGAGCAGGACCTCAACGACGTCAAGCTGGAAAAATTACTCTTCGTGCTTGGGCTTGTACTTGCTATATGTATGTATCTTTTCCGTGATAAAACCGATTACGACGAGGTTTCTTATTTCTCTTTACGGCCGTCAAAACCGAAAACCCAGGATTGACGTGACGTTTTGTCGTGTTTATTAGGTGAATTTGAAACTTAGACAATTAAATTACATACTGTTTTTACGTTTTGTTTTGTTTGTAGTTTTCCTTTACTTTTATTTCTATTTGTACAGATTATTTATTTTTTTAAATAAAAATGTGTATATACAGAATATACTGAATACGTTTAAGTTTTGTGGCAACTTACAGTTGAACTTTGCAGGTTACGATATTGCCGCTATATATTTAATAAAATCTGCTTTCCGAAATCTTGACAACAAGGAAAAGTAGAAGATTGAGTAGCGACTGCAACCTATAAATACATTGTTACTTACGAATGTGCAATAAAAAATTACAAGTGTATTTTGAGGTGTTATTTGCTACATTTTTAATTATAGAGGCGCACCAAAATAATTTATGTATGTTGCGCTTTTTGTATTTTGTTTTTTTTTTTTTTCAAACTCGAAGCGTAAACCTTAATAGTCCAGTTAGTAGAGGTTCGGCCTGTGTCAAAGTGTCAAACCTTGATAACCCAGTAATAACTACACAGGTCTACTTTAAATGATGAGTAGAATAACAGGCTAATTTGCTGACAAAGTATTTTATCGGAAAAAAAAGTTATTAACAATTTAATAGTGAAAAATTTTTTTTTTAGTGGTTTTCTTTAAATAACAGCGGGATGACTTTGTACCAAAAAATGCTTAGGACATGATTTTGTTCGTAATAAAAAGAGCTACAAAATGGCGGTGGTCCGTTTATGAAATTTTTAATAACAAAGCCGTGAGATTGAAAAAACGGTATAAAACGTCAATTTTTTAAAGTTGCTGTAAAAACGTTAATTATAAACAAAAAGTGATAAAACTTTTGAAAACTATGGTTCAATATATATACAATAATGACGCTAAAGCCGAAAATCAGGAGAGCAAAACTTTTTTCTATTTTCTCTACATTCATCGGTATCTGAAACTCAAAACTTTGCCAAATTTGTTCGAAGCTTTGCTGACACTTGAAATTTGGTATACACATAGTGTAAATATGCAGAAACCAAAAGCAATTTGCAAAATTCAAGTATCTTCATTTTTGCAGTTTTGGTAAGATTTTATATGTCATTCTAGTTTTATATGTCACCGTTGTTTTAATTTTTAGACGTATATTTATAAAATATTCCATTACGGTAGATTAGCCAGCACAATTACCTACAATTTAAAAAAAATAATAATTTTCATCGTTTAGATCCTAAGCTACTTAACATTTTGCGCCCATTAGCCGTAGTCGTACATTATTCAACATATCAACATAAAACAAAAACGTACGTGTGGGGTAAACCTTTAACTTTAAGTAAACAATTGATTAAATTTACTGTTGCATATAAGAGCGGAGCTCGCGCTTGAAAAAGAAAAGTTATAATAATTTTCGAAATAGTGTTGAAATTTAAAACCAATTTGACATTCTCTAGAATGTCTCTATAGATGCTTAATGCGGAATAATGAAACATAGGCTAAACCCAGAAGTCGTACACTTGTGCGGGAGAGGGGGCCACATATTATTATTCAGTAGACCTTATGTGTGGTGGGGATCGAACCCGTGACTGGCATTCATCAATTTATGTATTGACACCTTGAACCACTCTATTATCAACCAACCGACTGTATAAATACGTATACCAGTGGTCCGACATTAATATAACCTTTTTTCATAGAAAATTACTCAAAAAATCATTTAAAGTTTGCCGATGTACTTATTTAACACCCTGTTATAAAAAGACTAATATCGCATACATATATTTATCTTTTTTTAATCTCTACATTAAAATCAACAAGTTTTATTACTATTATACGTATAATATGTCTTAAACAATATTTACCGTAATTTATCCACTGTATATCACAAGATAATGCAAAGTTACACGAAAACTATCTTTATAACTATACATAAATTTGTAATATGAAAATATATGTACAAAAAGCTAACAAATTATAGTAAAAAAATCGTGGAATCGTTTACCAGCTGTTCGAGTTACATATTCTCATAAATCCTTACAATTAAAGATATATTAAATCTAATTTGAGGTCTGTGTAGGTTCGGACAACCTAGAAATTCAACAAATTCAATGTTTTATGAAAATATATATTGTAACTGAACGTAACAGAGGATTTTAACCCTAATAATGATTCTGGAAATAGTTCATGGTTGGCGGCATGGGCATACCTAATGGGCCGGTAGGGTAGGGGACAGCGGAAGGTCCAATGGGGTAAGGCACGGAGCTGGGGATGTTATTAGGTACCCCCGGGAAATAGCTGGAATTGATGTTAACAGGGGGTGAGTTTATATAATTGGAGATATTATTAAGTGACGGGTCTCTCTGCAGAATTTTTGACAGTTTTTCTGCTTTTATCAACCTCATGTGCATCAATTCTCGTTTTGTTAAGAATTCATCTAAAAAATCATCCAATTCGATTTCTTTATCTAAGAACTTTTTGGCGATGCTGTCCGATTCTTCTTCCATCTCACTAGCGGCTGTTTGAAGCAACGCCAAGGCAGTTTCTAACGACATGTCACCCCCTTTTTCTCCTATAAATGCAACGTACATCATTTTAGCACAAGATTATAACTCCAAAGTAACCAAAACTCACTTAGCTCGTTGGTTTTCTCCTCTACAGTTTTTGTGAGTTGTTCGCCTTCCTCGGTCGACTGTCGCAATTTTTCTCTACCTTCGACTAACTCTGGCTCTTTTGATAAATTAAATTCGGCCATAGAATTGTTGCTGGCCATTAGGGTCTCCTTCTCCTGTTCGATCTCTTTCAAGTACGACTGAAATTAATAGATTAGGTCTGAGTCACAGTATCAAAATAGAACTAACCTGATCGAGTTGAGCCAAGATTTCTTCGATTTTTTCATCGTTATTCATAATTTCATCTAATTCGTCGTTAGTTAGAGACGACAGTTGGGAAACGGCCCGTTTACAGTCCGCTTGTAATATTTCTATAGACATTTTTCTATCGTAAACAAAAGACCCAAAAACAAAATGGAAATTAATTGACAGTTGACATTTGAACTACTACTAAAGAGTACAACATAACAATTACGAAAAAGTCAAATTACCTACTACTCAATTTCTTGAATTCCTTAAATTAATAAATATTTGTTTAAAGATTCTGTAATAAATTATGAAGCAATAACACCAACTCATCTTTATTTTATCAACATATGTCATTTTTTTTATTTTTGGTTAATTTAAATATAAATACCAATCGAACACTACTCAAAAACAGAACTACTACTCGGTCGTAGAGTAGACGTAGACGCCTAAATTCTAATTGTTGTAGGGTAGAGTTATCGTACTGTACTCTGTACTGATCATTTTTAATTTTTCATAAAGAAAATGTCTTCTGCAGTCTGCAAAATATTCACCATGGCCAAAACAGGTAAAAAGTCACAACCCAAGTGTTAAATGCGATGTGTATTTAACGTAACATCTGCTAAAAGTCCCGTATAATTTTGGGGTTAACCTCAAAACTGTTTCATAATCACAATACTTCAATGCTATCAAATTTTCTAGGGTCGAGGATTGCAAGGCCATGTGTACAATTAGTAAACCAGAGATATATCGGCAGCCCCCCGAAAGATGGATACATATACGTAAACGATAAAGAACCAGGCATGGATATGAGTTCCATCACGGGTAAATATTTTTTCGTCGTACTACACATTCCTTCAAAACACCTATTTCAGACCGTGCCGCCCAGACAATCTTCTTCACTGAATTAGTAAGAGGTTTCGGAGTTACCTTGGCTCACATTTTCAAAGAGCCAGCTACCATAAACTACCCTTTTGAAAAAGGTCCTTTGAGCCCCAGATTTAGAGGCGAACATGCCTTAAGGAGGTATCCATCGGGAGAGGAGAGGTGCATCGCTTGCAAACTTTGCGAAGCCATTTGTCCCGCCCAAGTAAGTATACATGGCAGTTAAAAACTATCGCTACCATAAAACGGTTCCAGGCCATCACGATTGAAGCCGAAGAGCGTGCCGACGGATCGAGACGGACCACGAGGTACGATATCGATATGACGAAATGTATCTACTGCGGATTTTGTCAAGAGGCGTGCCCGGTAGACGCGATCGTGGAAGGTCCCAACTTTGAATTCTCTACGGAGACCCATGAGGAGTTACTGTACAACAAAGAGAAGTTGTTGAACAATGGAGACAAGTGGGAGAGCGAGATTGCGGCAAATATCCATGCCGATCATCTCTACCGTTAAATTGAGTGGCGTAGTAGCAAGTTGTATAGAAATTGTATGAGTATTTTAAATTAAAATGTTGTAATTTAGTGCTATTTTATTTATTTGCTACTCGCAGTGTTCTGGGTGTTGCTTAATACATCGACAAACTTTACTTGATGATTTTTTGAGCGATTTTAAGCCTTGTAAAAAGAACAGAAGGTTTAGATAATGTTCAATTGAGGAATTCACTCATTTAAATGGACGTTTCTGCTCACTACGATGCTCTAATATTGGTACGAGCAGATAATAATTATCCCGAGCATTGAATAGGCCGATTTCCAGAGCACCAGGTGTATGCCCTACAACTTGACCACTACGGTCACCTGACCTAAACCCATTAGATCATTTTGATTAGGTGATTTTTTAAAGGAAAATGCCCACAGTACATAGAAAAGAGGATATTTCTTTAAAATAGACCATGAATGGGTTGAAAAAAATGCTTATTTATATAAAAAAACCTTTATTAAATATTATTTTTAAGAAACTTTACAAACAAAAAATAAATATTTCAAGACAATTTGGAACCCCGCTTTGCATACAACTCTACACATGGAACACAAATATGTACAAATCATCGAGTCCATATTTTTATACCCTGGCCTAATGTTTTGAATTTTATTCGGAATAAAATGAAATGTACATAACTTTACACCACTCTCCTGACTTCAAAGAACCTTTTAAGGTAGTACACTTGCCCCATGGTCATAGCCACTAGAATAAGAGCCTCAAAGAAAGACCACATCACAACCCTCGAATTCGTGCTTTCGTTTATACTACGATGGATCCTATCACGCACTTGCATGTACTCTTGCTCTTGTTTTACACCCGTAAGGGAAGCTAGAAAGTAATTATTCGTAAAACGCATGTTATATTCTAAAGAAATTAATTACAACTAACCACTTAGCTCTCTGATCATGTCCTCTAACTTATTCGTTGTTTCTCCCTCTTGGTGTTCAGCTTTGGGCGATTCTCCAATAGCCATATTGAACATGACTACCTTAGGAGTCATCGTGGACATTTTGTTCGAGAAGCAGTATGTGTACACACCTTGCGCGTGTGCTGCAAAGGTGTACTTGCCCGAAGTCTCTCTCTCGCCTTGGTATATGGTTTTACCATCAGGTCCAATTATGCGTACGTCGATATCCAAGAAACCGCCTTCTGCTATTTCAAAGGTCAGACCTGAAGAGTGGTAAGGTATTTAGTAAGGGCTCTTTGCGTATGGAGAAAGTTCAAATGTAAGTATTGACATGCTTGTTTACCCATTTTGGTTCCTGCTTCTACTTTGTCAAAAAAACATTCTTCGGCGTGTGCGTCTACTGTAATGAAATATGCCAGGCTTTGGTGGACACATATTGTGAATAACATAAATAAGGTAATGATTTTATCCCACATTTTCGTCTCTGCTTTAAAACTGCACTAAGAAATGACGGAGACAGCCACGTAACCTATATTTCTAAAAGTAAAAAAAATAGTTAGCGACATCTAGACCAGTTTGACGACAACTTTATTGAGTGAACTTAGCAAACTAATTTGTATTGAATGCACAGAAAAAGTTGTATAGGATCAAGATCTTTATACAACTTTTACTGATCTTGGTATAGGATGATAATTCTCTACTTCTCGACAACTCGCGTTATAAAAGCGCCTCTTTTGAAGCGTTACCGTAAGAGAAGGAAATTCACTAATTGTGTTCCTTAAGATTTATGTGATTTAATTTTAATTGAATTATGCACGTTGTTCCGATTTACAGGAGAATAGATAAAAAAAATAAATGACGATAGATATTTTTTTTTTCATTTAAATTTCTGTGCGGACAATCATTTTAAGCCTGTACTGTTTATTTCTTAAATTTTAGTCCATTAATTTCAAACGCCAATCCTTTCTTTAGCTGTTAGATTACATAATATAATACGATCATGTATATCGAGTACAATAATTTTGATTCTTTTATAGAATATCATTGCACCGAGTGAACTACACCCAATTGCATTTTGTATTTTATTAAAAATGTAAATCACACGCGCACCTTACGACGCGTTCCCTTACCAAGGGACATGTCAAATGTAGGAGAGTGCAGCTCCCGATTGAGTGCAATGGCGAGAATGAAATGTTTACGTCATTACTTGTGTTATTAATCGAGAGTGAAGTTTGACAAGGCGATCTGTTGAAAGTCTTGTTTTTAAAAAACTAGTTGACATTTTATAATAGAAAAACCTATTAATGCTTCGGAAAAGTAGTCGGAGAACCTAGGAAACAGACCAACGAAAGAAAATGGCCAGGGATTATGACCATTTATTTAAACTGCTCATAATAGGTGACAGTGGTAAGCACGGTTGTGGGCGGGGTTTAAATAATGTGGTACTTTGTAATTTTTTTATTAACGTTTTCGTCCCGCAGGAGTCGGGAAGAGCTCTTTGCTGTTGAGGTTCGCCGACAACACCTTTTCCGGGAGCTACATCACCACCATAGGGGTGGATTTCAAGATAAAGACTGTCACTTTGAATGGGCAAAAGGTTAAGTTACAGATATGGGATACCGCGGGACAGGAAAGATTTAGGACTATTACCAGCACGTAAGACGATTATCTTATATTTGAACAAATTGCCTAGTGAATTATACTTTGCAGATACTATAGGGGGACACACGGAGTCATCGTTGTCTATGACGTTACGAATGGGGAGAGTTTCGCCAACGTGAAGCGATGGCTGCACGAAATCGAGCAAAATTGCGATCTAGTAAATAAAGTACTGGGTAAGTAAAAGGTGCTCGTTAAAAATAAGCGTATAAATGAACTTATCTTGGAATTTATTACAGTCGGCAACAAGAATGACACCCCGGAACGTAAAGTGGTGCTGACGGAGGATGCCCAGCGTTTCGCCGCCACGATGAACATCCAGCTGTTCGAGACGTCTGCCAAAGACAATATAAACGTGGAAGAAATGTTCATGTCGATCACGCGGCTGGTCCTGGATTCCAAATTAGAACTGAAGCGGCAAAACGTGACACAGAACGAAACGGTTAATCTAAGGAAGTCGAATAAGTCCGGGAAGAAGAGCAAATGCTGTTAACCCGTAGTAAATGTTGAAAGATCGATTCGAGTGTCTGTGGACGCGAGTGTTTTTAATTTAGGGATAGCGTACCTCTCGTCTTCTGTTCTTACCCGCATTGTGAAGTACGCCTCTTCAGACGGAGGCCTGTAATTTTTATTTGGATTCGTTAAGTGCTTGTATATAACCGAGATATGTAAATATGATATTTTTAGTTTAGATTAAAGGGAGATTGTTTCGCCTTCTGCCAATTCTTACTTGTAGAGAGTGGTTACCCAAATCGTTAACTTGTAAATTTATTGGAGGGTGCGACGAGGAGATTAGTTGATAAAATGTAATTTCCATTCACGGGGCGCCGTCCCCCAAGACCAGTTTTAGTGATTCCTCAATTTGTAGTCCAGCATTTTTAGCGTGATTTGGAAGATAGCCGGTATAAATGTATTTTGTACAAAATATAAATAAAAAAAAAGAAAGTAATTTGGTGTTAGTAAAAATTTTACAGTTTTCTAGTGAGTGTTCATCCATGTCGGCTTGTCCTCATTCCGCGGGAACAGATTCGCTTCGAGCTGTAAATAGATTCGTGCAGTCTTCGTCCTGAATCAAATCTAGACTCGGATCCGTTGTCTATTTAATTATATTCCTTTTACTTGTACAAGAGATATTCAATAAATGATATTTTTCCATACATTTTATAACGCATATCATAATTTTATAGATGGTATAATTAATGACAATATTTAAAAAATATATTTATTAAATGGTGCATTTACTATTTTATTTACCGCAAGTGTTAATGTGTAATTTGTTTATTATTAAATAAAATGAATATTTGTTGTGAAAACGTTGCTTTTCATTACACAATCGGTAATACGGCTTCTTTTAAGTTAACGAAAGTGTTTATTTTGTTCCATTTCAATATCTCTTAACATCAGAAATAAAAGACTAAAGAGAAAATTTCGCCTTTTATTTATAATCTTCCTAAAAATTTTTGTTCTGTTTGGTATTTTCAAACGGTTTAAATCGAATTGTATTTCGCGGTTCTCCATCGACAAAATAGTTCCCGTCTTTACGTGCGGGGCGCATGCGCCGTTCCGAAGAATCAAAATGGCAGCGTCAACAACGGCGCCAACTATGTGAAATGTCAAAGCAGTATTTTTTGTAAATAAATGGGGAAAAACCGTTGAAAATAAAGAGAAAATACTCAAGGAACTTAACCTAGCAAATCTCGCTGGTGTTTAATTAACTTATTTTAATGTGTGGTAGTAATTTTAGAATAAAATATGGAGCCAATCGTTGACTAACCAATAAAAAAATTAAAAATTACCATAGCATTTGCTACTGCGATCCGTACAAAACCAGAGGAAAGACAGTACAAATAATCTCAAAGTAAAAATGACTACCATTGAGTACGATCTAGACACCTCTGGGGGTCTGATGGACGTGAGTAGACTGTCTTTTGTATTTGCATGAAAAATTAAGGCTAGAAAATGGCGGAAATGGTGATTGGAGGGTATTTCACACAGAACGTCTCATAAAACGCTTCTACTTAATATATACATAAATGTATGACATTCCTGCTTAATTTCCATTTGTTTTTGTGTACGTGTAGCGAAGGTCATTGCCAGCTTTTGTCATGCACGGCATGAATTTTGCTTTATATATAAAACTAAAAAACTGCTACGCCCGTTACAATAAAACATTTCCACTACTAAGTAGTTATTATTTTAGCAAATTCAAATGCTGATAGCTCCTCCACAAAGCGATGAGCCCAAGGAGAAATGCAAAAAACCTTCGGCCGAACACCCGTACTATAAGAGACCCGGTAAGGGTCATAACCATGACAGTTGTGACGCTTGTAGCGAGGGAGGAGCATTAATATGTTGTGACAAATGCCCGTCTAGCTTCCACTTGGGCTGCCAGTACGTTCGAACTGTACAACCCAAGGATATTTGTAACATGTATTTCATTTTTCAGTGATCCACCCCTGGACCAACAAGACATACCTCGCGGCGATTGGCTTTGTCACTCTTGTAAATACGCTAAGAATCACATTTCGGTACCTGAGTTGAGAAGTAAAAGATCTAACAGTACTCCTACTCCGGCTAGTACCTCTGGGTTAAAACCGGCAAAAAAGCTAAAGCTTAGTGCTATTGACATGCTGATTGAAGCAGCTAATTCGATGAACCCCAGGCAGTTTGAACTGCCTAGAAGCATGAGTTTCCCTTGTATATTTCCAGGAACCGACAAAGGTATTACTTAAAATTAAGTTGTTGGTGTTCTCAATAAAGGGAATACTATGAAGTTACCTTATATTTATGTGAAATTGCCATATTTAATCTCTATAGGAACTGTTGATAGTTTTAAGTACCTATTAATCGTATTTTTTTAGTGGAGATACCTTATTCTAAGACAGGCCGAAAAAACGGGAAAATTAAGAAGGACCACGTGAAAGGACCCAGCGGTATAATACCGTTACCGGCAAAAAAGTGCAGCGAATGTAGGAAATCGTGCAGGATAGCGCCGTTGATATCTTGCGACTTTTGTGAACTTTTCTATCACTTGGATTGTCTGGATCCTCCCTTAACGTCGCCCCCTTCTGGTAGGTGGATGTGCCCTAAGCATGTGGAACATTGCCTGGTGAGTAATATCAAACTTGTAAATTGTTATTTGTAAAATATAACCTACAAAATGTATGTCAAATCTTAAATGTCATTGCTACTCAAAGCCTACTCTCACAAAGTGTTATTTTGGACCTACTGACAGAATGAACTACTAATGTAAGTGCTAGTTGAAATTTCAATGTCTGCTAGTTATTGGGAGATATTCAATGCTGAAGAGGGTGTTTAGTTCGCAGAGTAGTTGTCTCCAACGATGTAATCAGTTAAAATGTAATAGCCCATTTTGTCATGTGATATTTAATTTTTATTTGTGATTCCAGGACATGAAACTCCTCACATCGATTTCCGCTACGGAGAGGGTGAAGATATGGGACAAATTCACCGGTCCCGTGGATCAGGACTCCGTGAAGTTGGAGTTTTTTAGGAAAATCCACAGGAAGAACCCCCCCTTCCGGATAAAAGTACCCTTGCCGCCTAAGAACACGGTTACTGTGCCGGAGATGGTGAGGTACCACTACAAAAAACCAGTTAACCTGCTGCCAAGATTGAGGGACGTGTTGAGGCTGGAGTGCGTGAACAGGAAGCGTGACGAGGAGTGTGAGGCGGTGGAAGAAGTGAAAACGGAGGATATCGAAGACTGCATAGAAGATAGTGTGAAATCGGAACAGGATGGTGACAGGAACAATACGGAGAGTGAATCTAATTGTGATATAGTTAAGGGTAATCAAAAAACGAGTAAACGGCACGAACATTTAAATTCGAACTCAGAGGGGAGCAGTAATAGTTTGTCGGACAGTGTTGAGTGGACGCCGGTTAACGGTTATGTGAAAAACGAACACTTGAACGGCGGCTACTTCGAGAAGGAGTTAATCAAGAAGGAACACAGTTTTATATCGGACATGATATCTGGGATGACCATGGAAAGTAAGTGCATTTTAGATGTCACTTGTTTGTGTGTTAGATATAACCTGCAAAGTATATGTCAAATGTGTCATATTGTAAATGTCATTGCTGCTACATTGCCTAGCGATTACTTTGTACCTACTGGCAGGTAGGTACAAAGTAATGCTTTGTGCCAGTAGGCCTTGAGTGTCATGTCGTATATTTTACAGGTTATATCTCACTTGTTTGTCTACTGGATTGTTTTTCTTTTTATCTGTCCCACAAGGCTTTGATTAAATTGTCCAGTTCTGACTAATAACATTTTATTGCTAGCTATGCAAATTTTTTTATCTATACTTGTAGTAGTTCATGAAATCTTAAAAGTGCATCAAGTTAGGAAGAGTAAGAATTAATATACAGACAGACATTTATGATTTGGTAGTTTTATTTAAAGCTTAATTAAATTAATAATAAATACAGAAACTTGCAAACTTTTTTTTTACTTTATGTCTTCTAGAGATTGGGATGTAATTGATTCGTACTTTTTTAAAGGAAGAAAATATACAGGGTAACTAAGGGAAGGGAGGCTAAGATGACAGTAATAAGCATATAATACATAATCCTACATACCACCAACTTTTAGTAATTTTTTGTAAGTTATTTCTATTTCTTGTTCCGAATAATATTTTTGTTGTTTTTGTATTTTTAAAGGTACCATTTTTTAAAATATTTATAACGATACAGGTCAGATTATTAAGAACAACAAATATTTAATTCAAATTTTTCTAACATTTTACTTATTTAATTAACATTTTGTGTTGAAGGAATCACAATATACAGAAGAAAAAAAATGTACAGAAATAAATAAAAGTATACACAAACAGACTTTTCTATTACGATTAGACAATTATTTTAATAAAAAGATTTGAGATTACATTTAAATTGTGACATTGAGACAAAGAAATTCAAAATTTGATAAATCTGACCTACAACATCTGGAAATAAAAAAATGAGAACTATAATTTGTTGGTTGAAGATGTGTGATGGAAACGATATATTATATTTTTCTAAAAACTCTATTTACAAATTATTACATGTTAATTGAATAAATTTTTAAAAATTAGTATTTAAAATTTATATATTTTCTTGAGATTTTTCTCATCTATGATAATACAAACTTTTTTCTTACTCATCGTAAAATGCGCCGGTGAATAATGCCGGATAGTTTCATAACACCCTGTATTCGAAAAAGAGCAAAAACATACTTGCGAAGTAGGTTATGGAAAACAGTTGAATTATTTGACATTTTTTATGCATTTTGACATTATCTGCAATAATTACAGCACTTGTCGTCAGTTTCTTACCAGATATTTATTAATTGGTAAACTTTACACTTTAATCATTCCAGTAACTAAAAAAAATAGTGTTCAGAATGCAGTTTCACCCTTTTTGAATTAATTTTTTTAGTGGAGTTGGAGTTGAGGCAACTGGACGACAGACTCCTCAAGCTTCTGGCTTATCAGCGGATCCAGCAGCTGGTCAACACCCCCCCGTCCCCGAACAACCTCTTCTCGGCGAGTCTGAAGGAGAAATTCCGTCAAATGCCGCTGCCCAGCGAACTGCTCACCCCCGCCGACATCGACAGGATATCGAGGGTCTTCTCCAGCCCCAAAAAGAAAACCAAGCCGAAATCTACCATCCGAGCCCGTGCCATGCTCTGCCCTGTCGTCTCTAAGCACTTCTACAACGTGAGGACGACGGAGGTCGACCCGACCGAGGTGAGGCACGATGCCAGCTTCATGGGCTTCCGACCCACCGTGTCGGCCAGGTTCCCTGAGGCGGTCGCCATGCGGTACAGGGTGCTGAACGTGGGCAAGGGCTCGGCCAACGACGTCGACCTGGAGAAGTTCGGTTACTGCAACTTCATCGTTCCCAAGCACGCCGTCATCTTCTACGACGAGGTACGGTGGTCGTTTAAAAGTCTTTACAGTTGTCTTGGAATCTGATTGTTTCAGTACACGAAGCACTACGAGCTGATAAACTACTCGCCGTATGGGACGTACGTCAATAACGTGCTGTATTCCAACAACGTGTCGGCGAAACGTTCGGAGGCGAACGTTTCGACGGACGAGAAGAGTGCCAACGTGGAGATGCAGGTGAGGGAGATAATCGACAAGAAGAGGAAGATCAGCAGGGCCAGGAAGAGCTCGTTCGAGAGCAAGATGTCGGCCGTAGACTGCATTGACAAGTAAGTGCAGGATTTTGGTTTATGTAAAACGTCTGCTATGGGGAGCGCAAGATTTAAGGGAGATTTCGGGTGACAATTAGCGAAATACAGGGTGTAAGTAAAATGCTTGTGAAACTTTAATGGACGATTCTACGAATCAACGAAAAAAGTATTTTTCTATAAATATGTGTCTGCGGAGTCCAATTTTTGGAAATTGGGGTTAATCTCGGATTTCTCAATTTCTAGGGTCCCAGAATTGGGTTGGGAAATATAAGTATAGTCTATCGCTAACCACTACTTTTTACTATTGATTTTAATTAATAAGTTAACGTAAATCAACAACTAAACCTGAACAAGGTTGATGTACAGAAATAATATCTAATCTCCAAAAAAAAATATGTAGGAAAAACAGAAAACTTATGCTCTATTTCACAAAGAAACTACTTTTTTTTTCTTATTTAAAAAATTAATAATGGTACCATTTGCAACTTTATGTTGTTTTTGTTAGGAAATATTACCTAAACTACTGGTAGGTCAAATGTGCCGATTGTAGTTTATTTGTTTATTAGGTTGATATAAAAAAAGAGAATTTTTGTTATGATTGAGACTTTTTTATTTTGTCATATAGTGCAAAAATAAGTTTTTCTATGAAAATACTGCATTCTGCTAGGTAGTCCTGTAGCCAGGGGGGTCCCAATTTTCGGGTAGAAGTTTGCCCGGATGTCGATAAGTTTTTTATTAACAAAAAACTTGCAAAATACTGAGAACTTAGTTTTTGGCAAAATAAGAAGTATTTTCTTGTTCTTTTTCATTTTAAGAAGAAAATGTCTTGCAATTTTTTCGTTAAACGCATAGTTTTTGAGATAAACGCCGTTAAAAACTCGAAAAATGCGAATTTTGCAATTTTTAATCGTTAATAACTTTTGACTGAATAGGTATTTTGTAATTCTGCTGATGGCGTTTGAAAGTTCACGTTAAATACTACAAATTATGAGAAATTGCATTGTGAAAATTTGTTTTTTCCACTGTTATTTGAGGCTATATACAAATAGCAATTGTGCGTTCAGAAGGGTGCGCCGCCATGTATGTAAGAGAACGGTTGCCTTCTTACAGGCGTTTAATACACGATCTTGATGCGTACTCTTTATTTCTAGACCAAAGAAACGAGGAAAACTGAACGAAACATTAACAATTTAATGAAAATTTGCAATATTACAATAACAAAAGACATTTTCTTCTTAAATTGGGTCAAAGAACAAGAAAATACTTCTTATTTTGCCAAAAACTAAGTTCTCAGTATTTTGCAAGTTTTTTGTTAATAAAAAACTTATCAAGATCGGGGCACCGACTTCTATCCAAAAAATTCGTGTTCTACAGATCAAAATACACAAAAAACACTCGGGTAACTCCATCTAAATGAAGGAGGCAATTGCCCCCCCCCCCCTGGCTACAGGACTAAGAATATACAGGATAAAATTTCGAATGGGGTTGTAATTCAATCGTGATTTTTTTTCCTTTATTCAACCGGTCAAACATTCGTGCATGCATTGTTGCCAAGTTTAATCTTTTCTGATCTGTATACAGGGTGTTTGTTAATGAATGGCCGAACTTTACCACTAGATTCTACGATGAAAATTAATAGGTAAAAGTCATATACAATGTTGCTCATAAACGCTTAGTCTTTGTCATCTAAATTGAGATTCACAAACTAAACACAGCGCAAACCGTACTAAGGCTAAGTTTATATAAACTTTCTTGCTTCTTTTCACCCGATAAATGTCAACTTAAAGCTTAAGCCAGACGCCCTGTACAAGAGTAAATCCGATTGACCTTCGGTGTGTTTTATTTGCAGGATGGAGTGTTACTGCTCCAACAATCCCGAGGAACTGAAGAAAGGTTGGGAGGGATCCGCCATACTGAACCACGGTTCGTTACTGAGATTCGGTTGTGTTTCTTTTGTGTTTTCGATCGTTGAATGTACAAATATGTAAGTTATGTCCCTGTAAATAATAAGTTAAGGTTATTTTTTGTAAATTGATTGTATATTTTTCTTCGAAATGGCATAATATTAAATATTAAAGTATAATTTTTTAAATAAACGTCAGCAAATATTTAAACTATCTTTTATTTGGTACCCAAGTCGCCCCGTATAAATAAATTCCCTTGGAATTAAAAGGATCACAGGTCGTTAGTGGACGGAAACCTTCCTGTTTAAAAACTCTAACGTTAACTGCAAGAATTCCGCGGGCTTCTCGCTGTGGAGCCAGTGACCCGCCCCTTCGATGAACTTGAGTTCCGCGTTGGGAAAGAATTTCAAGATTTTCGGAAAATCGCTTTTCCTGAAACAAATCGATAATGGTAACATTGCACATCCTCTCGATCCGTAAATATTCAGAATTCCACCAAAAAAACTCCCTCGAACTCACTGAATATAATCCGATTTAGCACCTCCAAGGAACAAGACGGGGCCATCGAAAACGATATGGTGAATCGCCGGAAAAGTGGTGATGTTCTCGAAGTTATCTAACAGGACCTTAATGTTGCACCTCCACCCGTAACTGGTGAAAAATTTATTTTTAACGAAAAATCGTACGGTTTTATTTAAAAAAATACCTCCCGTCCGATTTCTGCACCAAATTCGTCAGTAAGAAATTCGCAATGTCCCTACTTTTCACTAACGGCATCAGGCTCTCGCCGACGGTCTTCTTAGCCGCCGACAAAGGCATGTTTCTGGGAAGTTTTAAATTTCTCAAAGTAAGCAATATTTTCAGCACGCGTTTCAAATCCGTGCTGGTCGTGATCGGGGAAATATCGGCCACTATCAGTTTTTCCACAAGCTCCGGCTGTAAAAAAAATATAAATCACAGACCTATAAGACTTTGTCACGATATCAATGAAAGATCCGGGTCCTTACATATTTCAATGCAAACAGCATCGCGGCTCTACCCCCCTCGGAATGCCCTAGCAAATTAACTTTGTTTATGTTCCGTCCGTACATGAATCGTCTAACATCAACGGCTAAATCATCGTACGAATGTTCCTTGGAGTGGGGCGAATCCCCGTGATTCCTCGCGTCCAACGCAAACACCTTACGGGTGCTCCTGTCGTGATATTTCTTGCAGAAGCTGTTCCAGTTGTTTTTAGAACCCATCAGGCCGTGTAATATCACCAAAGGAACGGGTTCCGGGTTGTTTTTCGAGTAACTCTTTGTTAATTCGTACGAGGCGTAAGCTAAATCGAGATTATCGTCAGACTGTACCAGATAGCGTTGCTGCGTGGATTTAGGCCTCGACATCGGAACGTATGGCAATTTTTTTATGATTTCTTGAAGATGGAGTTGTGAAAACATTTTAGTTATGAAAGGAATGACAGGAATTTGGTGAATTGTCAATTGGTGACAGCGGCATATAAGTGTTACCAGCAGCAACTGGTAAAAAAGAAACGGAACCGAACGGTGGAATTCTGATCCTGATGTGATACACTTACTGTATGTAATCTGAGTTTCCTCCACCTAAGAAGAGGACAGGTGCGGTGCACTGCACATCATTCACCAAAGGAAAATTGGCGATGTTGTTGAAACACGATACCAGGACCGGTATGTTAATCCGCCAATCATAACTGAAAGTGAACGTTTTAGAATCAAATTGGTTTTTTTTATTAAACTCCCACCTTCTGTTTTCCCTTTGTACCAGATTCGTCAGCAGAAAAGCTCTAAGGGACTTGTCGGGTATGGTCTTAGACAGCTGCGTGTCTACCAGAGTTCTCGCTTTTGACAAGGATACGTCGATTGGTAAGTTAACGTTTTCCATAGCTTGAAATAATGGTGGAGTGCTGTCTAACTGGGGACTTGTCCTTACTGGCGATATATCGGCTATTATTAACCTATCAACAAGTTCTGGCTAAAACACCAAAGTTCCTTATGTTCGACTGCTGTATCTTTCTACATAATATATACACAAAATCCACTTGATACATATTACTGAATTATTGCTACAGAAAGAGCAAAGCTTTGATAATTTCAATGAAACATTTACTTACGTATTTTAAGGCAAACAGCATAACAGTTCTGCCGCCCATAGAATGCCCCATCAAAGCCACTTTTTCCAGGTGCAGCTGATCTAACAAAGCTTTTATGTCAGCTGCCATGTGAGCATATGTATGATTATCATTGTGTGGGCTATCACCATGATTTCTTGCATCTATAGCAATTATTTTCCTTTCGGGGTTAGTTTTTTGTTGGTAAACTTTACAAAGGCTATTCCAATTTCCCTTGGAGCCGAATAGACCGTGCATTATCACTAGCGGTGGAGCCTGGCCTGGAAGGCCTACTGTGCTTTCATAAGTGGCGTAGGACAGCTGTACAGGTTCTAAAGCCCCTGTACTGGACACAAGTCTCAGATGGACCTTATGGCAAGTGCTCGTCACACATTTTAATATACTAACGCTACTTCGCAATTTTGTAGGTAACATTTTAGCCTAGATTAATTTTTACCTTACAACACAGACTTTTTTTAGATAATATTTTTAGGTTGGAAAAATTTCAAATTTGAAAGCAGGGTAGTTCTGCCAATTTGTAGTTCAGAATTGAGTAGTTCGTAGGCCCTGTTAAGTCAAGTAGGTTTGTTGATTGAAGTTTGGATTTTGGATTTTTCCAACATACTTCTACTGTAGAATTATGTGGTTTCCAAGGAAATTTATAATACATGTACGAATGTATTTACAAACATTTTTGAGGTTTTTCATTGTTTTATATGGTTTGTGGTTTTTATAGTATACTGTCAATTTGACAGTGTCAAATCGATGGGTTTTTTGGTTTTTACGTTGGCTAAAATTTTTCGAGAAAATTGACAGTTCATGAAAATTGGCAAAAAAATAAAATGCTCGTCTACAGGCTGTTTTGTCTCAGCATTTTCTTGAAATAAATAATGTAATGTAATGCACATACATGCAGTGAATCATTCATTCATAACTTTTCCCCGGACTTTTCCCCCGGATATCCCCCCCCCGGACTTGTACCCGGACTTTTCCCCCGGATTTTTACCCGGATTTTTACCCGGACTTTTTCCACGGATTTTTCCCCCGGACTTGTACCTGGACTTTTCCCCCGGATTTTTGCCCGGACTTTCACCCGGACTTTTCCCCGGACTTTTTCCCAGACTTTTCCCACGGATTTCCCCCTCCCCCGACTTGTATCCGGACTTTTCCCCCGGATTTTTACCCGGACTTTCACCCGGACTTTTCCCCCGGATTTTTACCCGGACTTTCACCCGGACTTTCCCCCGGATTTTTACCTGGACTTTCACCCGAACTTTTNCTTTTCCCCGGACTTTTTCCCAGACTTTTCCCCCGGATTTCCCCCCCCCGGACTTGTATCCGGACTTTTCCCCGGATTTTTACCCGGACTTTCCCCCGGATTTTTACCCGGACTTTCACCCGAACTTTTCCTCAGGATTTGTTTCCCGGATTTTCACCCGAATTTCCCCGGACATTTTCCCCGGACTTTTCCCGGACTCTTCACCCGGACTTTTACCCGGACTTTTTTCTGGACTTTTTCCCCGGACTTTTTCCCCAGATTTACCCGGACTCTTTCTGCTTTTTTTTCCAATTGCGTAAGGATTTACGTATTTCGTTGTAATATATTTTTACATTGGATATTGATACGATCCAAAATCCATATAAGTATTTTAATTTGTAATTATTGTACGTTCTTTTTGTTACAAAATAACGTAACCCATATCGATTTGTTGACTGTTTACAACTACATATTTTCAGATGAGTCATTGTCTAAAGTCCAAAATTTCCCGTTGAATTGAATAAAATTAATAGTTATAAATAATAATTCATTTACATATTATACACTGACGTGTGTACATATCCTGTTGTAAGTTTGGTTGCCTAACATTTGTCATAGCCAAGAATCTGTTATTGTTAGCAGTGTAAATTTGGTTGCCTAACTTTTGCACCGAGAAAAGGCTTAAAAATCTCGCAAACTAGAAAAGCCAAAGGGGACCTGAATTCAGTTTTAGATTGGTTAGAGCTGTTATTACTTACCGAGTGCTAAAAATCGATGAACAGTCCATGAATATTGTCAAAAAATTAAAGTGCCCATCTAAAGGCTGTTTTGTCCCTTTTTTCTTGTAATATAATAATGTAATGTAATGTGTTGTTCATTATTAATGCATTTACCTATAATTTTTCACCGTGTTGTGCTCATTAACAGCCGCCTTTTTTCCTAATAAGTTATAAAAAAATACCAGTGAGAAAAATTTGTAAATTTGTATGCAACCAAGTATACATAGTATGGTATGTATTGTGTGCTGCCTATCCAAGAGACAAATAGATTTGGAACGAAAATGGATCTCAAAAACTGGTGGAGCTAGAAAGGAATTGAATGCAGTTCACTGGATTTTTTAAAGATTTTTCTGAATTTTTGAGAAAATCGATAGATTCATGAAAATTGCCAAAAATTTAAAGCGATCTAAGGGCGGAACGCTATTGTTTTGATTTTCTAAGAACTTTTAGAATAAAAATATTATAATAAAAAGAATATAAACTTTCTGTTACATACATTTCTATGCAGCATAGTGTACACCGCAAGTATATTACTGGTTGCCATGTTTCTATTAAATCAAACGTATTCTACTTTTACTATACAGTGTGTCCAAGGTAAGGATGGGATAGTATTAAGATCTAGGAAACGGTAAGAGATATGGGGTGTCCCAGATTAGAAAAAAGTTGTGTTTTTTTTTAATACCTAACAATATGCCGCTTAGAAAGTTTTAAAATTCCAGATAGTTCCGGAGATATCCAAAAAAAAAAAAAGATATTTGGCAAAATCGTTTTATTTTTTTCTGGCTGTATTTGAAAACGAATTCTAAAATAAACTGCATATTTACAATGCCACTTTTTTTGCTCTATCCACTGGTGTCAACATATTTGCAATTTGAAGTTTCGTCTTCGAGGGGCCATCATCAGGTTAATTTCTTTAAATACGTCACTGCTATTTTTATGACAAAATCTAGTCATTTTTAATTCTGAATTAGATGATATTATTATTGTAATCGTTTAAAAAGATTTTTAGCTTATTTTAGCTATTATTTAAAATTTTTGAGGAAGTCATAACGGTATAAAAATCAATACAGCACAAAATATTCAACAATTTTTTTTTAATCAATAATTTAACAAATCTATCTAATAAAAAAATAATACGAATTTATGAAATGTTTTATTATATCTAATTAGTATTGCTAATAGTAGTAAAAAAATTGTTGGATATTTTATGCGGTATTGACTTTTATACTGTTATGACTTCCTCTAATCAATAGATATTTTGAAAGTGTTCAGAGCCGTACTCAGGAAAAATTTTAAATGATAGCTAAAACAAGCTAAAAACTTTTTAAGCGATTACAATAGTAATATCCTCCAGAATTAAAAATGACTAGATTTTGTCATAAAAATAGCAGTGACGTATTTAAAAAAATTAACCTGATGATCGCCCCTCGAAGATGAAACGTCGGATTGCAAAAATATTGACGCCATTCAATAGAGCGAAAAAAGTGGCAGTGTAAATGTGCAATTTATTTTAAAATTCGTTTTCAAATAAAACCATAAAAAAATAAAACGATTTTGCAAAATTTTGTATTTTTCCGGATATCTCTGGAACTACCCGGAATTTTAAAACTTTCTAAACGGCTTATTGTTGGGTATAAAATAACGCAACTTATTTCTATTTACGTGAGAGCGATAAAGTAAGTCATAGAAATCCGTACGATAGAGAAGAATGGCTATAATGAAGGCGTCTCCGCCCTTCCACTTGTAATTCAGCGACCTGTAGTCACTTTTGTTTTCGTCGTTTGGCTTTTCTTTAATAGATGTCACTACTTGTACAATTTCGACTTCGGTATTCCGATATGTTAATACCATCCGTTAACAGAGGGCAGCACAACGCGTAACAAAGAAAACTTTTTACAGTAGTTAGTAGATACGTTTGTAAATCTAGTGAATTTGTTTCCCTTACTGAGAAGTTATTCAAATGGAGTATAGTGCTCAGCTGCATTTGAAGTTCATTTAGTTGTTATTTAAATATACTTTTTAATATGACTTAAAAATCCCAAGAAATAAAGCAAGATTCCCAATTTTTCTCCAATTCCAAAAAAATCTGTAGATCTGGCTTCACTCTTTCTAGGGCTGCCAGATTGTGCTGCCCTCTGTTAACGGATTGTATTAACATATCGGAATACGAAGTGGGAATTGTATAAGTAGTGACATCTATTACAGAAAAGGCAAACGACGAAAACAAAAGTGACCACCGGTCGCTGAATTACAAGTAGAAGTGGATCTTATTTGTGGAAGGGCGAAACGGGCGGTGACTATGAGACGCCTTCATTATAGCCGTCCTTTCCTATCGTATAGATTTCTATGACTTACCTTGTCACTCTCACATAAAGGCAGATGAACTATGTGGATTTTTCAGCCGCGTATACGATACATGTACTCTCGTAGGTACTTACCTCGTCATTCAAAATCCATCAATATTAAAGAAATTAATTCAAACACATTTATCACTTTAGCAAAATTAACTTAAGGAAACAATGAAATCAAATGCTCACGTAAACAATACCTATTTTTTTTTATTAAACTTGCTTAAATCATACATGATTCTTTTTTAATAAAAACCATAATTTGTGTAACAATTACCTCGATAGTACATAAAAAATTCATACACCCTATACATTATCGTTCACAATTTCATCGCTACATCCTAAAAACTGCGTATCATTTTCCCAATTCAACGAAAATCACCGCAGGGTAGTTTTTTGTTTTTCAGGGACACGAGACTACGAAATAAATTATATAATATATATATGTACCATAAAAAAGCATATCCCTTTCAAAATTACTATTTTTAAGACTAGTATATTTGGTAAAATTAACTTCAGTATAAATAATCATTTTTTTTTTTTACTATATAATATAAACAAGCATCTCATAGGTGGAATAGAAAAATCCTAGACACACCGGCGCGGCACCCTCGCGACGTCTTCAACGGCAATTCCCGAGGGCACCTCGCCACGTTAAATGCAGTTTCAAAGCTCCTGTAGCACTTACACCGCTTATGATCGACAAAAAAAAAATAAAATAAAAAAAATCGTCCAAGATTGCACCTTATGGAAAAACTGGAATGAGCGTTCTGTTCCATATCAATAGAAATGCTACGATAAGTTACATTCACTGATGAAATTAATATCTAAAGAAAGCAACGACGTTACAAGTAGTAAAAGTCGGGTGGAGAGTTGCGCCTCCGTCGCGCAACGGGAAAATAATATGCGGTCCGCCACGACCAGAGATCTTGACACGTAATGTCACGGTGGAGATGGAAAGAACTGCGATCTGTATCGCACGCGTATCGAAGTCCGACTCGATCTCGTTCGCCAAATATATTGATTACTATGAAAATCGTAATAACTCCATGATTTCCAGCACATAGTCCTGTAGCCAGGGGGGGCCCAATTGCCTCCTTCATTTAGATGGAGTTACCCAAGTGTTTTTTGTGTATTTTGAGCTGCAGAACACGAATTTTCTGGGTAGAAGTTTGCCCGGATGTCAATAATAATAAGTGTTTTATTAACAAAAAACTTGCAAAACACTGAGAACTTAGTTTTTGGCAAAATAAAAAGTATTTTCTTGTTCTTTGACCCATTTTAAGAAAATTTTCTTTGCAATTTTTTTGTTAAAAGCATAGTTTTCGAGATAAACGCCGTTAAAAACTCGAAGAATGTGAATTTTGAGATTTTCAATCGTTAATAACTTTTGACTGAATAAGTATTTTGTAATTCTGCTGACGGCGTTTGAAAGTTCACGTTAAATACTACAAATTATGAGTAATTGCAGTGTGAAAATTTGTTTTTTCCACTGTTATTTGAAGCTATATACAAATAGCGATTGAGCGTTCAGAAGGGTGCGCCGCTTTGTATGTAGGAGAGCGGTTGCCTTCTTACAGGCGTTTAATACACGACCTTGACACGTACTCTTCATTTCTAGACCAAAGAATCGATGAAAACTGAACGAAACATTAACAATTTAATGAAAATTTGCAATATTACAATAATTAAAATTATTATACAAGTTTAAAAAATAATAATTATAAAAATTATACGATGTTATGCTTTTAATATAAGTAAGCATAAACTTTTTTATTATCGTTTATAGGTAAATAAAACTAATATGTATAATTTCGCTAATTTTTTTCATATAAATCGTATAATAATGTTTACAAAGCAAATTAGAATTAACCATGCAAACATTATATCTTTGATATTTCAAATTTTCCGCGCCTTTTTAATGCATTTTGTTTTAAACGATTGTCATTTATTTTTAAAACTTGTTTGTAGTCGCGCTTCAAAATTGCACTGAAGATGTAGAATTATTAACGTTCATGTTACAAGATGAATAGCTTAATTAAATCAGATCTTTGCATTATTTGTCAAAAAAATTTTAATTTTAATTATTGTAATATTGCAATTTTTCTTAAATTGTTAATGTTTCGTTCAGTTTTCATCGTTTCTTTGGTCTAGAAATGAAGAGTACGCGTCAAGATCGTGTATTAAACGCCTGTAAGAAGGTAACCACTCTCTTACATACATGGCGGCGCACCCTTCTGAACGCTCAATCGCTATTTGTTTATAACCTCAAATAACAGTGGAAAAAACAAATTTTCACACTGCAATTACTCACAATTTGTAGTATTTAACGTGGACTTTCAAACGCCGTCAGCAGAATTACAAAATACCTATTCAGTCAAAAGTTATTAACGATTAAAAATTGCAAAATTCGCATTATTCGAGTTTTTAACGGCGTTTATCTCAAAAACTATGCGTTTAACGAAAAAATTGCAAGACATTTTCTTCTTAAAATGAAAAAGAACAAGAAAATACTTCTTATTTTTTCCAAAAACTAAGTTCTCAGTATTTTGCAAGTTTTTTGTTAATAAAAAACTTATCGACATCCGGGCAAACTTCTACCCGAAAATTGGGACCCCCCTGGCTACAGGACTACCTAGCAGAATGCAGTATTTTCATAGAAAAACTTATTTTTGCACTATATGACAAAATAAAAAAGTCTCAATCATAACAAAAATTCTCTTTTTTTATATCAACCTAATAAACAAATAAACTACAATCGGCACATTTGACCTACCAGTAGTTTAGGTAATATTTCCTAACAAAAACAACATAAAGTTGCAAATGGTACCATTATTAATTTTTTAAATAAGAAAAAAAAAAGTAGTTTCTTTGTGAAATAGAGCATAAGTTTTCTGATTTTCCTACATATTTTTTTTGGATATTTGATATTATTTCTGTACATCAACCTTGTTCAGGTTTAGTTGTCGATTTACGTTAACTTATTAATTAAAATCAAAAGTAAAATGTAGTGGTTAGCGATAGACAATACTTTGAAAAATTATAATGTACACAATTTTTCACAATCACACACGCCTTGAATTTACAAATTTACGGCGTTTATCTCGAAAACTATGCGTTTAACGAAAAAATTGCAAGACATTTTCATCTTAATATGGTTCAAAGAACAAGAAAATACTTTTTATTTTGCCAAAAACTAAGTTCTCAGTATTTTGCAAGTTTCTTGTTAAAAAAAAACTTATCGACATCCGGGCAAACTTCTACCCAAAATATTCGTGTTCTGCAGCTCAAAATACACAAAACACACCTGGGTAACTCCATCTAAATGAAGGAGGCAATTGGGACCCCCCTGGCTACAGGACTAACAACCCATGTTTCGATATAGTTTAATTCTTCTCCTACGAAAAACGACAGACACTAAATTTAANGATATGGAAAACATTCAGTTCAATTCTTTTAATATAAATTTATTTTTGTTGGTTTTAATTATTTTAAATAATTTGTTTCAAATAATTTGGATAAAACGTTAACGTCGCCGCTATGTATGTAAGAGAGCCTTCTTACAGCCGTTTAATACACGATCTTGACGCGTACTCTTCATTTCTAGACCAAAGAAACGATTAACAATTTAATGAAAATTTGCAATATGACAATAATTAAAATTATTATACAAGTTTAAAAAATAATAATTATAAAAACACCTAAATTATACGATGTTGCCCTTTTAATATAAGTAAGTATAAACTTTTTTACTATCGTTTTTAAATAAAACTAATAATTTAGCTAATTTTTTTCATATAAATCGTATAATAATGTTTACAAAGCAAATTAGAATTAACGATGCAAATATTATATCTTTGATATTTCAAATTTTCCGCGTCTTTTTAATGCATTTTATTTTAAACGATTGTCATTTATTTCTAATACTTGTTTGTAGTCGCGCTTCAAAATTGCACTGAAGATGTAGAATTATTAACGTTCATATTACAAGAAGACGAACAGCTTCATTAAATCAGATCTTTGCATTATTTGTCAAAAAAATTTTAATTTTAATTATTGTAATATTGCAAATTTTCAATAAATTGTTAATGTTTCGTTCAGTTTTCATCGTTTCTTTGGTCTAGAAATGAAGAGTACGCGTCAAGATCGTGTATTAAACGCCCGTAAGAAGGTAACCACTCTCTTACATACATGGCGGCGCACCCTTCTGAACGCTCAATCGCTATTTGTTTATAACCTCAAATAACAGTGGAAAAAACAAATTTTCACACTGCAATTACTCACAATTTGTAGTATTTAACGTGAACTTTCAAACGCCATCAGCAGAATTACAAAATAACTATTCAATCAAAAGTTACTAACAAGTGAAAATCGCAAAATTCGCATTTTTCGAGTTTTTAACGGCGTTTATCTCAGAAACTATGCGTTTAACGAAAAAATTGCAAGACATTTTCATCTTAATATGGTTCAAAGAACAAGAAAATACTTTTTATTTTGCCAAAAACTAAGTTCTCAGTATTTTGCAAGTTTTTTGTTAATAAAAAACTTATCGACATCCGGGCAAACTTCTACCCAAAAAATTCGTGTTCTGCAGCTCAAAATACACAAAACACACTTGGTTAACTCCATCTAAATGAAGGAGGCAATTGGGACCCCCCTGGCTACAGGACTAACAACCCATGTTTCGATATAGTTTAATTCTTCTCCTACGAAAAACGACAGACACTAAATTTAAGTTTCATCCATATCGAAGCTTCACCGCAATAATAATAATAATTTAAGATTAAGTTAAGTCTAAGCGGTTGTACGACCGAAGGCGAGCTAAAAAGAACACACCGGACGTTAAAAAATTGTGCGTAAGGTCAAACAACGGAAGCTAAACGTTTGGAAGCACTAGCGTGACCACCATACCGAAACACCACGTCACATTCGGGAAAGAAAATCGAGGTACAGACACGAGTCTCCCGCAAACGACGGCTTGAACGCGTCATTCCGTATTCGAACGTGGCGTACTCCGCGAGAGGAGAAGCGCAACACTCCCCCTTCCAGCCAGTTTTGAGTTCAATTATAAAAATGGCAGCATCTTTGCTAAATGTACTAGGAGTCGTAGGGCGTTGACCCACAACTGCCGCAGGGGGGCGTATCGCAGCGTGAGGAAGTGCCACAGGCACATCACGGATATCACCTGCATCACCCTGTACGTCCAGTACAGGCGGGAGATTTGTTTTCTAGCCTTCGGGATGGAGGAGAGGTCTTCTTTGAAGATAAACCTGGGGGAAAGAGTAATAGAAATTTTTTCCGCTGCTACGGGTTTAAAAGTGAAAGCTCCGTTTATACCAGCTATGTAAACCAGCAGTCTTACTCCGTTGTCGGCACTACGATCATATTTAGCCGTCTTTTTTACACGCACTTGAAAGCGTAAAAGCAAATAATCGTGATCGGGATATAATTTAAAAATACTGAAATTATTCATTTAAGAATAGTTTTATTATTATTTCGCCATCTTTTTCTAATCGCCTTAGGTAGTTTATTGGCTATTTGTTAGTGGCAAAGTGTTATGTCATAAATTATAGAGTTTCGGAACTACTCGGAATTACGTTTTTCGTCAAAATGTTAAAATGTATGTAACAAAATCCTCGAGATTTATTTTTGTATCACATTCCTTAAAATTTTATTGGCACTCGTACTTGTAACTGAATTTTATATTTGTAATGTACAATCTTTCACAGCTGCCGTAGATTGAAGGTGTTGGAAACGACATAACTTTTTTGTACTTTAAGGTATCTCATCATTCGTATCAAATTCTTATTTTCCAACTTTTTTTACACAAAAATGGTAGACTTTATGAAAGTAGCTGTCTCGCACCGTTTCCAAGATATTTGGCTTTGAAACTTTCAATGCTAATAGTTGAAATAATTAAAATGTAGGTACTTAATTGTAATTTAATGCAACAGCACTGGAAGTTTCAAAGCCAAATATCTCGAACACGGTGCGAGATAGCTACTTTAATAAAGTGTACCTTTTTTGTGTGAAAAAAGTTGAAAAATAAGAATTCGTTACCAAAGATGAGATACCTTAAAGTACAAAAAAGTTATGTCGTTTTTAACACATTCAATCTACTGCAGCTAGCGCCCTCTATGAACTTCAACCAAAATGTGACCAGATTTCAATTCCTCTACTGAAAGAACTCCAAGCCCCAAAATTTTGTGAGGATATAAGGAATCAATTAAAAAAAACTGAAATAATGTTTTACATTTAACACCCTGTATCTCTTTAACTATCAATCAACTTTTGGACTAAGGTAAGTTTGGCTAAATCGCAATATTTTTACTTGGGGAATCTACTCACGAATTTTGACCCATTACCTCGGGATCACTCTGTATAATCCCTTGAACTCGAAACCTCTTGTGCAGAAAATACAGTGTTCCAGTTAAACACGTGATAGCGTTTTGGTGTCTAGGAAGCTACCCCTTAAGCAGGTGTTTTAAACTTTAAGTGGCACCCTATGTTGAGTGACACCTCATTTTAAAGCTTTTTCGATTCTGCTCACGACGACATACGACTTTTTAAATTTTGGTTTGGATGTGACAATGAAATCATCACAAAGAATAAGACAATATATTAATGAATGAAATAATATTATTTTATTAAACGTTTATGGTTTCCCTGCGCTTCCATACAAAATTTTTTCAAAACTTTTCGGATGTTATCTGATGACACTCTTTCGGTCGCGTTGCATAAATTTTCGACTTTAAGTGTCATCACAGAAAAAAGTCTAAGGGATTAGATCTGGCGATCTGGGAGGCCACTCAATTGAACCTCTGCGTCCATCATGTGCCCCTTGAAAAGAGAATCGACGTGGTTTCAGTTTTTTTATTTTTTTAATTCTGATTTTTTCCACGTGGGAAGTTTTAACTGGAGCACCCTGTATTATTTTTATATATTATGTATATATACAATTTTACACAATGGATTGTCTGAATCGTTAGAAAACATCTCATTATTACAATGTATACAATATCGGTAAAACTTTTTTTTAATCATGTATACATATTTTTTTAAATATAAATGTACAACCGACAAACGATTACCTCAAATATCTCTGTGAATATTCACAGATGAGCCGGCGAAGCAAGAAGAGCGCCAGAAGAAAGGGCCCTAGCCGGCGGGGCCCAGCCAGGACAAAAGGAGGTCCCACAAAGCGCCTACACCGGCCGCATTTGCGGTCGGGGTAGACGACGGATGGGGCCCACCTACGAAGGCTGTCCAGGCCTACACGAGATGAGGCAGGATAAAGAGGGATAATCCCCCTCGATCCCAAATCATTGAGGCCAATTTCTAGCCATGGAATAATGGCGCGTGTGGATATTTTTTGCCGATTTGAGCAAAATCAGTTTATACCAAAACTCTTCCTAAGGCGGCTAAGAACTCTTTGAATATGGCGCCGTTTATACAATTTTTCTTCAAAACGCTTTCAATTAAAACATCAAATTGTATACACTACACTTTGCGATAGGAATTATAGAAAGTGACTCGGACTTTTTTCCATATTTTCTATATCTTGTTACCTTTTACGCAGACATGCTGATGGATTTTCGATCCTCGCACGCTTCATCCTCCTTACTAGTCCAAGAGCTAGCGATGAGTCACTCTCTATAATTTCGACCGCGAGGTATAATTATTGATTTTCAGATGTTTAACCTGGACTTCCAAAGCCAACTTTTAATTTTTTAAATGAATTTAGTAATACGCAAAGAAATATGGAAAATTCAATTGGATTTTTTTTCAAAAACGGTACAATTTCCAAACTGTAAATTTTTTACGTTACGCGATATCCGTTCATGTGAATTTGCTGGTTTACATATGCCGCGTACAGGATGTAACTTTAAATGAGTGTCAGTTTTTTTGCGGGCAGTCGTACGCGTTTTATTACGTTTAACTTTATGTCAAATTTAAAGAGACTGTGTGTAGCCTAAGTATATAACCTTAAAATTTATTTATTTCAGTACGGTGTTTGTGTGTCTTCATTGTTAAATTCAAGGAAAATGAGTTTTAACAAAAAACAATACATGTCGTAGCTTCCAATTGGCTATGCGGCTAGCTCAACAAACTTATAAGTGTTTCTAAAGGTATAAATATGACCCCCAATCAAAATTACACCCTGTATATTTATAATTAAACACCCAGTCAAACATAGGAATTGAAATACTAAATGGCGACTCTTCGCTAAAATCCCCCGTTGTTTGCCACGGGGATTTTTTGCGAGTGCCGCCATCTAGTATTACCATCCCCAAGCTTGACGGTTAAATTATTATTACGATTTTAGTGACTCACCTTCTAATACCTAGGACGTAGTTTTCTATGTACCTCTCCCAATCTATTTTGGCCACATCGAAACAGAATTCTTTCTTGTCCGCCTCCCTTAACGTCAACGCCAGGTTCCTGACGTTCTCGTCATCGAAACTCCATTCTTGCGTAGTGAAATATTGTAGACAGCCCGCCGCTTTGCTCAGCTTGTTCTGTATTCTCAACAGACTAAAAACGGAATTAACGTATTAATCTTAATAAGATATCAACGAATCGTTGCCCTTACATCGGTTTACCTCCCATCAACCACACCAAAGAGTCTAAGATATAAGCCGGCACCCAATGGAGCAGGTACTGATTCACCAGGTTCAAGGGCCTGCAGATGGTAATCGTACCGTCGGGGTACCACGTCATTTCTGAGAGGGGATATTTCCTGAAATACACGAAACTCAAGTCTACGAACCTTTTCCACGTGATGGGTTTTCTTTGACCTGCGACAAAAATTCATTCAAGTTTGGGTTATTTCCAAGCGTTAAGGGTTACCGTACCGGAACAACAGTTGTATACTTGCAGCTCCCTGGATCTCGTGGTGCCCACCCGCCACGCCGCCGCGATCATTAGGTTTATGACCATATCGACGGGCACCAAGTCCGCTACTTTGTCCGGGTGGCCCAACATGCTCCGGAAAACGCCCTTCCCCGCGGCGGCTATGATTCCTGAAAGCAGTACCATGAAAATTAATCTACGTTTTTACAAGTATTGTACGGCGTGACCCGGAACGGACAGTTGGTTGTCATTACGGGCAAACGAAATGAGCAAATAGGAAACCTAAGGGGGGATGTTATAACAATTTGACTGAAAATTTCATGTTTGTAAGTTAACCGCTATGACGGCTGTTATTTTTTCAAAAAAAAATTTTTCGCTATATCTACCCGTAAAAATTATACAGGGTGTTTTCTAGATGCGGTCCATAACTTCAGGGCACAATTTCTTATGATATTTAAAGAAAAAAAAGTTCCTATAAACATGTGGCCGGAAACGCAGAGATTCTGAGATACAGGGTTGAAATTAAAAAAAATTGTTAATATTTGAAATAAATTTGAATGTCAGTGTTAGGTTCTTAAAATTTGGCAGTTATTGTACGTTGGTAAAGAGCTGAATTTTTAGTATAAAGTCAATTTTTATCTGCCGCCAGTGGCATAGTTAGCCGTGAGTCAGTCGATGTTTTCATGATAAAATGAAGAACACCTATAGATTTTTTATTATTTTTGGACTTGCCTAACATTTTACAGCAAAACAAGGTGTCTTGAATTTTTTGCCTAATACTAACTTATTCTTAAAAAAATGGCCGGTAACTACAAACAACAATCGTAGAAATAATCAGTTTTGACACAAAATCAAAGCAATGTTGAAAATGGCCACCTTCCGATAAAACGCACGATTCCAATCGTTTCGTCACTAATTGTCTCATTCAAAAATTCCTCGAGAATTTAGTATGACTTCAAACTTGTTTTGTTACAAAACGGCTGCTTTCAGCGACAAATACCAAGAGTACCTTTTGTACGTAAACTTAAATGGAGAATAGGTATGTTTAGGAACAAATAACATACAGTGTGACACAAAGATGTTATGGTTATTTAAATCCAGGTACAACATTGTATGTGGCCCCCCAATAACATTAAACAAAAAACTAAGTATGTAAATATTTGAGTTTCTCATCATCAATACTCCCAGTTTCCCAATTTTCGTCAAATTGCAATGTTTTTGAACAAAAATTAATAAACACCCTGTATACAGGATGTGTCACGCTACCAATGTCTCCGAAATGAAGAAATTTGTTTTAGTTCCAGAAATGGGGGTTGTTAGGTCCCTCGAATAGCTTCAAATTGCAATTAGAATTGTTAGTTCAAATCTTTCTGTATAGATGGCGTGGCGATAATAAAACTTTTTTTTATTCTTGGAACGTGGAAATGCGGTTTGTCTGAAAGATCGTTAAATTTTGAGTAATTTTTGTATTATAAAGTTTTTCCCAATATTTACTTGTTTTCGAGACATGTCTATATGCAATGTATGATGTAAAAGGAAGATCTGTTATTTTATTTAAATCACACTGAGACAAAATACTCTTTTAAAATATTGTTATAATGACTTTATTCACAACACATATTAACTAACAAACAATAAATTAAAAAAAAAAAATAAATGATTAATACAGAAACAAAAATTGTACAATGGCAAATCTTATAAAGGGCAGAGACGAACCATATTTTATCAAATATTATTAAAAAATTCAGTCATAGTTGGCTCATGTCATTTGTTTAAAATAAAACATGTATGACAGATGACACATGTTAGTTTTCCAATAATTATAGTTTTATCAGCTTGCGTCTTTCAATTTAACTAAACTAAAACTGCTGTATCTTTTCCATTGCGTCACAAGCAATATTCGTATGAACTAAGACGAAAAATCCTAGTCAAATTAGTCACTGTTTTCATATAATTGAAATGTCATCTTGAGAATTCCCAAATCTGGATTTCTGGCAAATTTTAATACTGGCGTTACTGAGTATGAAAATATGACAAAAAATCGATATTTCAACGCTCAGAAAATATATACAGGGTGTGCCATTTAACACTCCCGCTGCCAATATCTCCGAAATGAAGAAATTTGTTTTAGTTCCGGAAACTGGGGTTGTTAGGTCCCTCGAATAGCTTTAAATTGCAATTAGAATTGTTAGTTCAAATCTTTCTGTATAGATGGCGTGGCGATACCAAAACTTTTTTTTATTCTTGGAACGTGGAAATGCGGTTTGTCTGAAAGATCGTTAAATTTTGAGTAATTTTTGTATTATAAAGTTTTCCCCAATATTTACTTGTTTTCGAGACATGTCTATATGCAATGTATGATGTNTACGTTTTTTGGTGAGGAACCCCCTTAAGACAATTTTTCATGGGCCCCCTTGTCTTTCGAGCCAAAAAAATTTGGTCGCATATTTAAATTTCTTAAAAATTATCTGTTTCACTAGGAAGCCATTAAATTTAGAAACTTTTTGTCTCTTTATACTTTTTTTGTAAAACGCAATGTTTTCGAGAAAAATGTCAAAATGTGATCGAATGCATATCGTGATTCGCCATTTTCCTCAAAAACATGAATTTTATGAAAGAAATATCAAGAGAAAAA
Organism: Anoplophora glabripennis; assembly: GCF_000390285.2. Classification (NCBI taxonomy): domain Eukaryota; kingdom Metazoa; phylum Arthropoda; class Insecta; order Coleoptera; family Cerambycidae; genus Anoplophora; species Anoplophora glabripennis. Next base: position 1,120,882 of record NW_019416259.1, on the reverse strand, counting down.
AATTTCTAAATTCAATGGTTTTCTAGCTAACTAATAATTTTCAAAAAAATCAAATTTGCCACCAAATTTTTCTAATTCCAAAGACAAGTCCTCCATTTTCTTTCACTCTAATACACATAAAATATTGGAACGGTCGTTTGTGATAGATTGAGACTATCAAGACATTTATACCATCATTGCATCTCTTTTTAGCACGTTTAATAATGAATACAGGCCCGCAACGACCGTCTTTGATATTAGGACAAACGCGTGACGTAATGGCAATCTTAAAACGGTTCTACTTATATACTAGTTACTCGATAGGATTTTTTAGAAAAAAGTGTTTGAATTTGTTTGAATTAACCTAAATATCTTTAAAATAGAGTAAAAAACATGAAAGTCGATAATAGAATAGGTTCAAGAAAATAACCAACCTGTAGGACCGTTCCAGTTGTCCAGCCAGCCCGGCAGGGGACCGTTAATACTACTTAAGACTATGCTGGGCCTGACGATGACCACGGGCAGGTCGCCCTTGTTGTCCTTCAGCCAGGACTCGGCCAGCGATTTGGTGAACGTGTACGTGTTTGGCCGCTTGCCCACCAGCTTGGACGTCAGGGAGTCTAGGAGGTCTTCGTCCAGCACGTCTACGAGCGAGGTGATCTGATTCGGGCCTATCGACGGCGGATATACCACTTCTTTGACCTCCGACCTGTCGCAGTTGCAGTACGCTGTAGATACGTGCACCTAAACACGATTATTATGGATATAATTGAAACGGGAGACAGTGCCGTGTCGTTATTCGTACCAGACACTCCAAGTGGTTCATCTTCTTGCAGAGCTCCACCAGCCTCTGGGTGCCCAGCACGTTGATCGTTACAGAGAGCTTCAGTTTTTCATCGAATTTTATGGTGGCGGCGCTGTGGAACACAACGTTGACGGTGCGCGTCAGCAGCGCTATGTTGGAGGGGGTTATGGCTAGTTCGGGCTGCGTGATGTCGCCCTCGATTGGCTGCACCTTGGCCAGGTCGGCGGGGCGCTCCTTACGCAGAGGGTCGAATAGCTGTAAAAATTCAACTGCTACAATAATATAAAATTTACGTTTATAGTGGACGATCGGATGTTTTTATAGCATTGAAAATTATAATAATTTCTTTAATCCACTGCAACAAGAAATATTTATCAGTGGCGGACCTTCTCCAACACCTGATTTAAATCCTATAGATGTTTGTATATTTAAAATCCTTAATATACTCTACACAAGCCTGTTCTGTTGGTAGAGTTATGAAACACCCTGTATATACGAAAAATGGATGAAGTGTTTATCCAAACATTTTTCCTCGAAATGATTTAAAACTTTCAGTTATTAGACATGCGTTAGACAAACATGAGGTTATGCATATTGTTAACCTGTAATTGAAATATGCTGAGATAATAAAAGTGTACATATTAAATATTTATTGTAATATACATTTTAATATTTATATTTGATCTCTTGACTTTAAATATTTAAATAAAATTGTTTTATGCTGTGTCAGTTGTGCTCAGCATGACAATGATATTTGTCTAAGAATTTGAATAAACACCATTTTTCATATATCGATGATGAGAATTTTAGGAGAGCGAAATTTCCACTGGAATTAGATCATAAAACTTGAAAACTTGAAAAAATTATTAGTGGACATATTATCGCACAGGCCAGGCAATCCTTATCCTGTGTGCAGGCGGTCATAAAGTGAAATAAAATGTCTACTAATAATTTTTTCACGTTCAAGCTATAAATCGACTGGAGTACCTATTGTTAATATTTCAAAAATGGTGGAAAATATAGATCATTCACCATTCTTTTCAGTGATATCAAAAGAGACATGCAAGAACGGTATGGCAAGTGCTGGCTTTAATTTCTTGTTACGTTTGCAATAAGGAGTTTTCAGGAGAGGATTATAGATTATTTAAACTCGATAAGGTTTTAATCCTTCTAGTCTTAGCAGCTAGGATAGGTCTGGGTTCTGGAAGTTTCTGTTTAGACATGTCACTAAAACTGTATTAAATTCTTTTTGTTTATTTTTTATTAGGGGGGGCGGGGGTGAGGTTAGATCTACAGTTTTATCATATAAAGTTTTGTGTAGAATTATTAAAATTTGCTATTTTTTGATGCAATATTGCGAAATGCTATTTCTGCATTCGAGAATGCAGAAGAATTTCGCAATCGACTATCAAAAAACTTATTAAAAATGTACAGAAAAAATGTTGACATTTAAATTTAATTTATTTGACATGTGCATATGTCATCTACAATTAGGTATCAAAATATACTTTGATTACCTGTTAAATTGATAGATAATTAAATTGGTTATTATTAATTACTGTTAAAATTTATGATTTTGTTGATAGAAAAAAAAATAAATTGGGGAAGTGATTATATCACCCATAATTTCATTATTCTGTAGAAAAAAAACTGCTGTTTTGACATCTAATAAATATCATGTAAAAATCAACTTTCAATGACAGTTTTCGAAAAAAATAATTTTCTAACCATGCATCTCAATTGTTCACGTCATCGTCAACCGCTTGTCAAGAACATTAATGCCAATTTTGTAGATAAACCATGCACTAAAGTGTGAACTTAACAATTGTAAAAATAGTTTTAGACTTAACAAAGGAAAATATTAGTACATATTTTATATGTCAAAGTAGAGGTGAGAAAAAATGACAGTCACTGAGGCAAACATTTGATCTACAAATGTGATGAATATTGTGAAGAATGTTGTACTGAATTCAACAAGAAATTAGAAAATGCAATATTATTCAGGGTGTTCCACCTGAAAAATAAAAACAAATTAGGTAGCGCAAAGAAGAAATACCACAAATAATACGTGAATATTGAAAATGATTTTAAAATATGAAGAAATTTATTTGGTGGAACAGGAAAGGAAAAATATGACTTAAGTGAAACATAGTATGAACTATTTTCCAATTAATATCCGATTCCTGCTTCTCGTTCTGCTACGCTATAGGGAATACTATAAAAACGTCAAAAGAGAACACCGTTTTAACATTTTTTCATGTGCGTAGCTAGGGGGGAGCAGGGGTGTGCACGCCCACCCCAGGAAACCCGGTACCCACCCCAGAAAAAAAGATCTAATATTATCGTCTTTCATATTGGCACATATTTTGTGGAATTAATACTATTTACATTTGACCCCATATTGATTATAAATTATACGAGTAATATTCCAATTCCAATTAGTTTCTAAAATAGACAAATAGTTACCTAGAAAATTGCTCCCTATTTTTGAAAAAAAAAAAACTGTTTATAGAAACGTCTATTATTAGACCGCTCCGGGGAAAAAGTCCCGGAAAAAAATCCAGGTAAAGTCCGGGGGACAACTCTGGAGAAAAGGCCGGGGCAAAACTTTGGGGGATAATTCCGGGGAAAACTCCGGGGAAGATCTCCGGTATTTGGTAGCAAAAATAAGTCAAAATTGGTCCTTTTTAGAATAAAAAGTATATTTTTTTCTTAGAATCACCACAATTAATTACAAGCAGCGACTTTATAATCAAATTTAGTAAATGTTTAATTTTAATCAGGCAAATTCTGCTTCCATAGAGCTTGCAGCCCAGAGCCAACGTCAAGCAAAAATTCTAGCTACGCCCATGCATTTTTTAAGAGAAGGCGGAATAAATATGTAGAACACCTTGAGCACGTCCAAACATTTAGAAACACAATTAACGAAACTGTCACCGGGTCAAGCGGAGAAAGTGAGGAATTCTACCTACTAACGCGAATCGCGTTATAGTAAAATTTTCCAGAGTTATCGAGATGCCATCGAGAATTTTATGACGGGGAAAGGTATGTGGAATGACAATATCAACAATTACCCTCGAAAGAAGTGACGCTAAGTTGGCAAATTGAAAATAAGTGATAAATTTAGGTGTTTTTTTCACTTTTTTTACTGCCCACGTAAATCTAGATGACCTATCGGAATATTAGTTATTTTATGTTGTAGGCAATTAAATTACCTACAATTTAAGATACCTACAGTCATATTTCAACAATTTGTAAATAGTCCAGTTACTCAGGGTTTTTACCTCCGAATTCTTTATAACTGAACCGATTGACGTGAAATTTTTACTGAATGTGGGGAATGCCTTAAGGAACAAAACTTATATAGTGCCGAAGTGTGCTTTTGCCCTGGGGGTGGTTCCCACCCTTCTTGGGGGTGGAAATTTTTACTCCCAAAATAACTACAGGAATCGATAGAGGAGTCAATTTTAAGTAACAAATGTTATATAAAGTTTTTTGGATAATCTAATACTTTCCGAGTACTTTCCGTCATTGAAAATGTTGATTTTTTACCGAAAAAGTGCTTGTTTTCGGACAGTTTTTTGCAAATAACTCTGAAACCATTGGATTTAACGAAAAAGTTGTAATGAACAAAAAGAAAGGTAATAAAAAACAAATCTAATGGCATTATTTTGTTTTTCTCTAATTGCAATATAAACCGAGTTATGGATTTTTAAATATTATTATATGTTGGCTAAAAACTAAATTGGAACCAGTTAACGTTATATAACGCCAAAACAATAAATATTAGGAAACAAACTATTTGAACCTTTTTAAAAGTACTTTGAAAAACCTTTAAAATGAGCTGTTTTAAAAGTATTTAAAATCAAAATTAACGGAAATATGATCGAAATAACATGATAGTCCCATTTTTTTAAGAAAAAAATAATAAAAAATCAGTGCCTTTGGCGACAGAATTAAAATTAAATGCAATCCATTTACAGATTTCTTCATTTATGTTCTAAGAATATGTTCTGGGTCTTTGGCTCATTTACAAAGCATGATTTCGAAAAAAAACTTAATGTTTGAAAATGTTAATTTTTCAAATTTAAAAAAAAAATCGATTTTTACGCTGTAACTTAAAAAATAAAGGGTGTACGAAAAAAATAGAGTAAAAAAAATAGCTTTATTTTTGCTGAAGATTTTGCTTGCTTTTGTTTATTCCTCTAAAATTAATATTAATCGAGATATCGCCATTTTAAGTTACTATATGAATGAAAGAACCATCCTTTTCGAGCCTTTTAAACCCTTCAAACTTAAAAATGAAGGGCTTAAAAAAGATCAACTCTACAGTTCACGTAGCCCTTACAATTCCCTGCAAAATGAGCATTTGTCCGATTAAAAATCTTAGAATGTAAGAAAGTTATCGTCAAAAAAATAAACACGTGTATAGGGGAAAAAATATATATATAAATGTACGGGGTAATTTTTATGACTGAAAAGTTGCAATCAATTCAAAATTATTTTATAAGAAGGGAATAATTGTTTATTTAATACGAATGCACATTTAAAATGTTTCTACTCTTTCAATAATATTTTTTCATTTTATTTTCAAAAGAAGGGTTATTTTTCAAGGGTTGAGCAATCGATAAAAAAGATTTTTTAATCAAGAAATCAATTTTAATTTGATAAAAATGCATGATTAAAACGTTTCAAGTTGAAAAAAAAATTTTATATTATTTTCATCCAAAGTAGTTTTTAAAAATTTTTCCGGGATGAAAACTTGGGATACATTAAGTTTAATGTTAGATAGCACATGAAATTACTCATACTGCATAAATAAAAAAGATTTGATTACATAAAAGGCTTAAATTTATATTTTTTCTTTTTTTTCCAATTAGGGGTGTTTTTAACCCCTTAAGAACAAAAAGCACACCTAGCGCATATATAAGTTTTGAAGTGGAGGGGTAAGATGAGCCTAATTCTAAATTTTGATAAAAATCGATGCAGTTATAAAAAATTCGGAGGTATTACTATATTTTCAGCTACAGTAACTGAGCTATAACTGTAAAATATAGGTCGAACGCGGAAAAATCAGTTTTCGAAAATTGTGCATTACCATTGCAAAAAGCGATGGATGTTGATGAAATTTATAGGAAAAACGGTCAATCCAAAGACCAACAAGAAGTTAATATCGTTGATATAGGTTCTAATTGATCCAAAGAAACGCATCGAAAAAGAAAAATTTCAAAAAGCTGAAATAAAGTTGCAACTAACAAAGTAGGACTTGCAAAACAGCGTTATAAACAAATTGTCACAGGGTCAGGCAAAAGCCGCTCGGGAATTCGCTCTTTTCACTTCTTTCTACATACCTTTCCCCCTCATAAAGTGCAATAAAATGTCTACTAATAATTCTTTCAAGTTTTCAAGTTTTATGATTTAATTTGACTGGAGTAGTACTTATTCAGAACGGTGACAACACGTTTATTGTAGGGGATTTACTTGATATATTGGTCTGATCATAGGTTGTAGTTATGCATTACTCGCTTTAGATAAGCCTTGGTCCAAATTTTTGATCTGCAATATCTCTGTGAATTCGATCAAACGCCTATTTATAGTGATAATAACATTGTATTGACAGGAATATCCTTAATTCTAGATAGAAATCGTACACAGATAAGATTTTTTTAATGAAAACTTGAAATTTGAAACGATTTAATGAAAAGCGGTAGAAGTATGTAAATTTTAACAATTAAACACTTGAGAAGTTCGAGATAACGAATTAAATAATTTGGAAGGATCCTTATTCTGACTGATATGTGTCTATCAAAAAAAAACGTTAGCAGATTTCTAATAGCGGCATTTTTTTCTTAATATTACTTGCATGTTTTTACTGTAATTTTAACTGCTCAGCACCTATTTCGGACGAATGGCCTAATAAAAATTCCTTCTTCGAGTTATTTTACGTAATATGCATAGAATTCGTATTTTCCGAAGCATCAGACGAAAAGCAGTCCGATCGATTTTCGAGAAAAACTGAACGGCGAAACCGCGTCTCGATATCTTGATTCGTTAAAGAGATACATGGCGTTTTTAACTAATGTCGATATTTTTACGTCATCCAATATACTATTCTGCTTTCAAGATAAAAAACGTCACGGAAAGCAAATATTTTTAGGCGAAAAAATATTTACATCACCGAAAATAAACAAAAAAATTTAAATAATTATCAACTAATTCAACTAATTTCTGATTTATATATTTCAGAGAATACAAGAAACCCCAAGGAGACTAAATTTTGAGCAAAAAATTCAGATAGGTTTTCCATGTAGATTCAAAAAACGGAGATTAGCTATCAATAATCACCATTTCCTATATTTTTTGTCTATACGCCAATGATTTTTTGAATTTACGAAATTACTTTGTATTTAAAATTCTATTTCTAACAAAAAATTGTAAAACGAACAGCTTTAGTGCTATTTTCGTTAAACTCATTTTAATATAAGAAAACAGAACTTTAAAACGGCCTGTTTTTGAAGAATGTTCGGTGTTATTGGTAAAATCTTTTCTTTAAGAGGTCAAGTTTCTTGGAGGAAACTCCCCAAACGTCAAAATTTCGAGTATTTTTTTTTTAAATGGAAATAAAATTATCTTACCGGAGAACACAGAAGCTGCTGCAGCCTCTCTTGTGCGTCTTGCCCCTTCAGCGGCCTGATGAGGAGGTAGATCTTGGACACGCCGGGACAGGCCCTGAGCAGCTTCTCCAGCAGCACCTTACCCATGAACCCGGTGCCGCCCGTGATGAACACGGTCTTGCCGTTGTAGAAGTCGCTGACTCCCGTGGGACCCGCCACCGGATTCTTCATGGCCGACATGGCTGCCTCCTGGTCGACCATCTACTCGAGGGCGTGCTTCTGTCTGTCTGTCTGTCGCGCTCTCTCACAATCTCACGGCGGATGTTACTTTTTCATCTTCCGCGGTTCTCTCCGTACCGTGAGCGGTTCTTAGATCATTATTTCGGTTTTCTCGCACCTGCCGAAAAATAAAAAAGATGAAGATCTTAGAGGTTGCGTGCGCGCGTGGTGTGAGGCGAGATCGCGCGACACTACTGGCTATAAGCGGCCTTCTAAGAAACACATAATTCCGTTTAAGATAAGCGTGATAAGTTTATTGACTTAAAATTAGGTGTTCTATGAGGACGAGCAGGTGTGAATGTAGCGATTTGGGTGGTATCTGTCGCATTTTATTGCACGGCACTGCTTCCGGAGGAGTAGACCAAGCAAATAAAATTTTAATAATAATAATATAATATAATTAACAATAATATTATTACTGGTATCCAGCCGTCTGCAAATATATTCATTATAATTACTGTTTATATCACAAGAGGCACAATGTTAAGTATATAAGCCAGGTTATCGAAACTTAACAAACGTGGTCTTGTGGCTTAAAGTGTTACGCGTCGTCATACTAATCTAAACGTTCGGGGTTCGATCCCTGATGAGGTACGGTTTTTTTTTCAAATAATATAATATTTCGAATGTAATTTTCTATCGTCCATATTTCAAGACAAATATTTCCGCACCAGTTGCTGATCATGAAGTGAATAATCTCTCACGGTGTTGCCAAATATCTGCTGATTCGAGGAGCGCTAGATTGCTTATTAAATTCTGCCTGAAAATCGTGAAATATAAAATACAGATAAGTAGGTAAGAACAAGCAAATTAAATTTTTACTCGAAAAAAGTCCTATCCGCGAGATTATTGTAAAATTGTCTAAAGGAACATATAATACAAGACATCTCTCGTCTCGTGAATCAAAAATTTTTATTAGCTAACTTTTCTATTTAAACAAATAAGTGAGGAAAATAGTTTTTTCACTTTGCAGGGAAAACCATCAATTTTAGCGAAAAGTGACTCTCAGACAGCTTGTAGGGAGTAAAATTATCTACAAAATGAGACTTGTTAAATTAAAATCGGTTAATAAACAAAAAAGTTATTGCAAAAAGACAAGAAAAGTGCCCATTATTTAATTTGTTTATAACTATCGCATTTATTGTTAAAATTTTATAAAACCTATGACAAGTTGAGGGTTTTATCATACTTTAAAAGTGTGCCAAAAGTGGGCGCTGTAGGTGCAATAGTTTTCGCACAATTCTATTTGTTTATAGCCGAGGCTCCAAAAGTTATGAACTTTAAGCCTCTGTACAGACGTTAATTTTCAATCAAACATGATTCTGAAAGCGTCATTGTAATCTTAAAGACGCAATTAAGCGACCTATTAAAAAATATCACCGTTTTTTTGACATTAACATTCTCAAATTGTGCATTAAAAAACCGTGCGTTTTTCGCTTATAAACAATTTGAATATCATTGTTGCTATTTATGCTATCTCACTGAAAATAGATGCAATGGATAGCTGGCAAAAAAAATACAGTTTTAAAATAAAAAAAGTACCCTCTACGACCAACAGGAGCCAAGATAAGAATTTTTTTTTAATCGTAGCGCAATTGTTTAAAATATTAAGACTCGCAAAATACAGTTTTGAGGTAAACTACGATTTCCCGTCAATTGCATTGAAAAATGTGGAAAATTAACGACTCACGAGCCCTTTAAAGAGAAGGTACTCGCTAAGTAAACTGTCCGGCGGCCGGCGGCGTGGTAGTGGGGGAAGCTCGTCCAAGCGGTCGCGCGCGCGAGAAAAGTGAAATCCAAAGTTCAAATTGATGCGCTCTGTAAATTTTGCAATATCTCGGCTTCTATTTATCGTAGAAACTTATTTACGAAAAAATAACGATGGGCATATATACGAATTCGTAGAATAGCCTTGAACCCCAGAAAAAATGTATCTTTTATACTTGATTTCTTTTAATTTACAAAAATGTCACAAAAATTATTGTTAAACGAAATATTAATTAAAATTTCAATTTCGGAATTATTTTACTATTATTAGATAAATAAATGAAACTATCGTTCATTTAAAAAGTTATTTTTTTACATATTAAGGCAAACTAAACTTGTTTTTTCAATATTTTGTTAGCTATTTAATTACGATTTAAATGTAAAATTAAAGTGAAAATTCATAAATTATTTTCCTGAAATCCGTCCGCCTAACGCTTCCGGTTACACCGGAAGTTGTCGTTATCTTGTTATTTTAAAAGGAACGCCCCGTATATTATTGCATTTTAGGATTCTACGTGATATTTGAGGGTCAATTTATTAAATATTCCCTATACCTAGGAATTATAGTTTGATATATTAATTTTTAAAGAAAAAATTTGACAGATGTGAGGGTCCGCGGAGAAGCTAGTACCTCTTTTCAGGAGCGTGATATCAAGCGGATTTTTGGTACCTGCAAAGGGCATAGGTAACACTACATTATGGTGTACCAACAAATTAAAACATTTAATACTAGGTGTTTCATTTTTGCTGTTACAGTTTGATAACTTCAAACAGCTATAACTTTGTTAACTTTAATAGAACACTCTGTATTTTTTTTATTCTGTCGTATGCAGATTCAAATTTTCTTTCGAGCCATATAATCATTATTAGTTAATATAATAGATATAGGTTCTAATTGATCCAAAGAAACGTATTGAAAATTAAATTACCGCAAAAATGAGCTCTATTTAATGTAAAAAGAGCGAATTCCCGAGCGGCTTTCGCCTGACCTTGGGACAATTTGTTTATAACGCAGTTTTGCACGTCCTACATTGTTAATTGTAAAGGACGTACTTCATTTCAACTTTTTGAAACTTTTCTTTTTCGATACGTTTCTTTGGATCTATTATAATCTATATTTACGATTATTAACTTCTGAAATTAACGTTTAGTAATTAAACAATTATATAGTTGCAAAAAACGAACGAAATTAATTCATAAATAGGACCTGGAGCAACAATTTCAAGGTCAATCGAATCGCATTTGGCACACATGTTGGTCTTTGGATTGACCCAGTCTTTTCAACAAATTTCATCAACATTCATCGCTTTTTGCAGTAATAATGCTCAATGCGTTCAACCTTCATTTTCGTAGGCAGTAAAAAAGTGAAGAAACACGTAAATTTGTCGCTTATTTCCAATTTGCCAACTTAGCGTTACTTCTTTCGAGTTTTTTGCAATAAAATGTCTACTAATAATTTTTTCACGTTCAAACTCTAATTCGACTGGGGTATGTGATCAATTCAGGGATCTAATAAAGCTCGCGAACATCCCCTTTACCCATTTTTTTGTATATGCGCCAATGGACGCATGATTTTCTGAAAATTCCCACGATATTGCAGCTTTTGTTAGATTTTACCGCTCTTCGAGCATTTTAAAATTATTTTAAAGAAATGTTTCGTGTACCACTAACGATGTAGAAATAAAGGGGTGTGATCTTTCAATAACACATGCCGAAAACATCTCCTTGGAGGTCTCGCTACAAAAGTATTTATAATACACAAACGCATGTGTTGGGCTAATGCTTTGTCGAACTGTTCTGTACTTATAAACACGCTGGTGCTCATAAAAACGAGTTGTCACGTTTTTTTGAGTTTGTTATTTACAATAAACCTTGTATTGCTTACGGTATCATTCGAATGCACAAAGTTAAATGTGGAAAGACAGTGACGCAATGAAGGTTTACTGACAGTTTATATTGAAAATACTGAAATTGTGATTACAAAAATTGGCCTTGAAAAACATTCCTTTAATGAACATTTTCCTCAGATTCCACCTAAGCATTTTCTTATCATTTACACAACTTCACACTTTACATTGATAAGAGTAGCAAAGAATACATTTTATGTTTGTCATAATATAATGAAAACATAAAATGGTTTGTTATTTTTCACCCATACGTACGATTTTTTGAATAACAGGTTAACCGCAAGGATTTTTTGATAGTATTCGTGAGAAAAATTAATTAAACCACAGTAAATTTGATTATGTCTCCTGTGTATGTACCTAGGTATTTCATAGAAAAAATAATTTGCACGATTACTTAGAATTGCTTTTTTAATATAAACACATAATATCTACAAAGATACTTATCTGTTTAGCAGTATCAATCAGACTTTTCTTCTGGTTAAAATAGAGTTTCTAAAATTAGATCACCACATGTAACTTTTTGTGTCTGCAAGAAAAACGATATCTTTCATTGTATTCAAAAAACGAACCTACCTATTTATTAACTTTAATTACATGAATTATTAGTTTCGTCGTTCAGAGATATTACAGATTTTTTTTTATATTTTAACAGCCTGCATCTCGAAAACTTTCGAGTTGCAGACTTTCATAACATTTTTAATTAAAAATTACTCAAAGAAGGGTTAGGGTTTGTCGATGTACTTAAAATCCTGTACAATTTTTTTTTAATTAGAAAAATGCACACTAAAATTGTAAATAAAAGTTCATTGTTTTCCTTTGTTCTCTAGGAAAAAATGCTACAAACCAGTTTTAGAAATTTTCTTGACATTTCAAACAAATATATGTGCTTATTTACCTAAACTCAAGATTGCCATGGAACCAATGCATATGCAGGTCTTCAAACGTAAGAAAAAATAAATATACTATAAAAAGTGCATTATAAAAAAAAACTTGCTTGGAATATACGTCCTTGAAAAGAGTATTATGAAACAACCATTAGTAAAGAGATATTTTATATTCATAAAGAATTTAAATATTTGTTTGGTAAACTTAGTAAATTTACTATATAACAGGAATACATATACCCACGGCACGCGGTGGTTCCATGGCTGACTATACTATATGCAGGATCGGTGGTAAATAAACGAAAATATTGTGTAAATTGTAAATTATCAAAACAAACAAGTCTTTTTTCTCCAAATCCAACTAAGTACAGCAGTACCAAATTATTTTCTCGGCAGTATTTGCTTCATTTTGTTCAACATTATTTGAGACTTATTTTCTTCCTTTTCCTTACTGGACACGTTTCCATTTTTCGATCAAATATTAATATTTTGGGGTTAAGTAGCCCAGTAGCCACGAAATATACTTTATCCCAATCAAGCAGCCTTGCGCTAGGTGGCGAGGGCGAGGGCTGGTTTTGTTTATTTTTCGTTTATCTAGCCACTGTAGTTTTGTAGAACAGAACAAATGAATTAATTGCTCTGTTTATTTTACAAAGCCGTAAAAGTTTGTTTTGTAGTGTTGAAAGAAACTAAATAAAGTTCTAGTGAGGGTATTTACAGAGAAATGTGAAGTAACAACCGGAAAACATAATCATAAGAATGCGGTGATTCTATGGGGCATTTTATTCCACCGAATAAAATTTGGAAAACGTCATTTAGTCGGTTATTTTTCACACAAAACTGCAATAGTGGAAGTTATACATAACCTCTAAATTTGTTTTATAGAATGAGTCCTTTAGATTTGGAAATTAATAAGTTCTATACTACGTAATATACAGGTTGTCTTATGGTGAGTCGAAAACTATTTCGATTTCAATTTCGAAAATTCAGGCTTTGGTGTTTTCGGGAGTGCCCTCTTTAAATAAAATAATGTAATTATTGTAACACTTCCGGTGATAATGAAAGTAACTGTCAACTTCGTTATGTTACATTTTAAAAACTTAAAACTGACAACCGATATTTTGAATATATTTTATATTCATAGCACATTCACTATGAATCAGAATTATTACCAGCATTTCTATGATTTGGTATTTTGCAACATTTGAGGAATCGGACACGGACATTCAGACATCAGATTTTATAGGTTTATTTCTTATTACGGATATTTAGTCCAAGCATTATAGAGAAATGCTTACAGAAATTATTACCTGGACAAAAAAAATATGACCGTATAGAAAATTAAATTTTGAATTGAGTTTCTTGTTCTTTAAACTCCATCCAAAATGGCGAACACGGTTAAAAAAATCGCGAAGTTGCAAAAAACGGTTTTTCTAAATAAACTAAAAAAATATAGCACCGATTGAAAAATTTTAAATAAGAAAGTTGTAGGTTTTAAAAAGACCTATCGACTGATTTTTTGTAAGTATCGATTGCTTTGTTACTTTTCGAGATATATCGAAAAAAACATTAAAAATCTTCTCTTTTCTCTTCTTCTATAACTCGTTTACATCTACGTTCCCATACTTGCTATTTACTGCAAGCATAACTCGCGGCAAGCCAAAAAAGTACATTTTTGAAAAATTTAAAAATATTAACTATTTTTCGAGATATATCGATTTTTTGAAAAAAAGGCGCTCTCGAAAATTGGCTAGATCTTCTCAGCGGATAGTCCTACAGTGACGATTTTCAGTTTATTTTCTTCGTAAAGAGTTATATTATCATGCTGTTAAAAAATTTTGATGATTTTATTAATTTTAAGGATCAAAAAATGACTTTGAAAAAGTTGCACTTTTTTTGGGTATGTTATTTTCAAATAACTATTTCAATTTTTATTTTATGAAAATGACTTTTAAAGTAAGAAACTGCTGACATTTTTTCACGAAAAACCGTTTTTTGCAACTTCGCGATTTTTTTTAACCGTGTTCGCCATTTTGGATGGAGTTTAAAGAAAAAGAAACTCAATTTAAAATTGTATTTTCTATACGGTCATATTTTTTTTTGTCCAGGTAATAATTTCTGCAAATTTAACATTAATCCGCGACAGAATGCTTGAACTAATTGCCAAATGAGCCAATGATCGTATCACGGTGTCTCGCTGTAGCCGTTAAAATCTACGTCACTTATAACCGTAAGGAAGTATTCTATCTGACTACGAATAAATACAAAGGGTGCTCTATTAAAAAAATTAAAAAAAATTTGACTTCTTTGTTCATTTGTTTGTTTAATAACAAGACACAGAGATGTCATTTTCAAGACAGAACTATAATTAAGTTGTTACCTGCAAACGGGGTTCATTCCAAATCACAAGACCGGTTAATTTCTCAACACGAACGCAAAGAATAGCAGAATGTTCTGTTTATAGGCATAAATGGAAGAAATTATGAAGATATATTTTAATTTTTTCACATAAGGTCAAAGAATGCATACAATAGATATATTAATGCAACGGGACTGATCTACTATGTGTTATTTTTGCTATCGGCAGAACAAGTTTCACACATGTAATAATAATTATTTTATCTATACAGGGTGGTCCCGAGGTATTGGGCCAAAATTCATGGGTAGATTCCCCAAGTAAAAATATTGCGATTTAGCTGAACATACCTTAGTCCAAAAGTTGATGGTTAAAGGGATACAGAGTGTTAAATGTAAAATATTATTTCAGTTTTTTTAAATTTATTCCTTAACAAATACAAATATCCTCACAAAATTTTGAGGATTATAAACACTTGAGAAGAATTTTAGTAGCAGGTTTTAAATGCTGCAAAGTCATTTCGCATTAAGGAATTATACTTTAAAATAAGACAATCTTTTAATAAACGTGTTGATAAATGTATTGAAGTTAAGAGGTGGACATTTTGAGCAATTATTGTCAAAAAGGCATATTTTTACTAATGTTTACTATTTTACTGTTCATTACAATTTTTAATTCTAAATAAACTCTTGTTTTTGAAATTTCTAAATTATTTTAATTATTTCAATAATTAGCATTGGAAGTATCAAAGCCAAATATCTCGGAAACGGTGCGAGACAGCTACTTTCATAAAGTCTACCTTTTTTGTGTATAAATAGTTGGAAAATAAAAATTTGTAACCAAAGATGAGATACCTTAAAGCACAAAAAAGTTATGTCGTTTCCACCACCCTCAATCTACGGCAGCTGGCGCCCTCTATGAACTATAACCAAAATGTGAACAAATTTCAATTCCTCTATCCAAAGAACTCCAAACCCCAAAATTTTGTGTAGATATTTGCATTTATTAAGAAATAAATGGAAATAAACTAAAATAATATTTTACATTTGAGTATCTCTTTAACTATCAACTTTTGGACTAAGGTAAGTTCAGCTAAATGACAATATTTTTGCTTCGGGAATCTACCCATGAATTTTGGCCCATTACCTCGGGACCACCCTGTATAAATGTGACTTTAAAAGGCCTTACAACAAGTGTGTCAAAAACGAGTGTACCCGAAGTTTCTTATTCATGATTCACAAACCCATCTTTTATATGCAGGTTAGGTTAGGTTAACGTATTTAAAGTAAATGCGGATATATTTTTTCGATATCGCAAAATAGCGTTCGTTTGAAATTTTGTTGTTCTATAATACATTGACAAATCTAGAAAATACGTAAAAAAATTGAAATTATTCGATCTTCTTTCGAATAAAAACTGCGAATTACGTTCTAATATGAACATCGTATGATGCGAGATAATGTGACGTTCTCTGTTATACAGAGTGTTTTTTAAAACTTACAACACCTACAAAATTGTTGTATGGCGATAATATCCGTTCGTAACTTTTTTCTCTTTTGGGCAATAATGACAATTATTTTTTATCTGATAGGTGATTCCATTTGGAAGTTTTTGAGCCTCTTGTAGAATTTTGACTAAATCAGCGGTTTGGGCACAAAAAAATATTTTTTAAATGTAGGTATACATTATCTTGACACCCATATTATAATACTTAACAATGTGCTAGTAGGCACTGATTTTGTAGGTTGATTGTAATTTCAGTCTGATCTTTAAGTCATTGTTGTTAAGTTATACCACCTGTTATGGATACAGACATACCACGAAGTAGAGTTATTTACAATGTGCCTAATTTTATTCAAATTATTAGAAAAAACAATCAAATTGATTTTTAGAATTTTTGCAAAACACACCCGAGTTATTGGAAGATGTGCCGTTATTACTCACTGTAAATGTCCGACAGTATTTGAACCAAAGATTCCCTCGTCGATGGATCGGTAGAAGGGATAATGCTCCTGTTAACTAGCCTCAACGTTCACCAGACTTAACACCTTGCGACTATTATATTTGGGGCTATCTGAAAACAACAGTGTATGCTTCCACGCACTGAAGAAGAGTTGTGGAGGAATTTCCAAATGGCCATAAATGTTTTTATAATAAGTTTTACTAAATTTAATAACATTAACTTTGTTACTTTCATTTCCAGCATTTTTTATAGTATTTGATTGTTTTTATTAATTATCTCGATAAAATTAGGCATGTTGTAAATAACTATAATTCGTCGTATGTGTGTGTATCATAGTAAATACTCATTAAAAATTGGCAGGTACAATGACTTAAAGATCAAACTGAAACTACAGTCAACCTACAAAATCAGTGCTTACTAGCACTTTGTTAAGTATTGCAATATGGGTGGCAAGGTAATGTAGACATTTGAAAAATATTTTATTGTACCCAAACCGCTCATTTAATCAAAATTCTACAGGAGTCCAAAAACTTCCAAATGGTATTAACTATTAAATAAAAAATAGTTGTCATTATTGCCCGAAAGAGGAAAAAGTTATGAACATACCATATATCAATTTTGTAGGCGTTGTAAGTTTTAAAAAATACTCTGTATAACACCAAAATGTGTAGCTCGATAGCAAAAGTTGACACCCCAAAAATAATCTAAATCGATTAATACGTATTTGAGTTATTTACAAAATTCAAAAATATTGAGGCCATCTAGCGGCCAAACGAAGCGATTTCTGATATAGGTGAATTCGCCTAAATCTGCCTATTTTGAGTCCACGAATCTGCGGTCTTCCGTTGTACACGTTATTCTGGGACACCCTGTATATTTATAATTTTTTCGATTATATCTTTTCTGATTACATCGTCATATATTTGCTTTAATATGGCTGTTTTCTAATTTTTTCTCAAAAATTTCGTTATGCAAAGGCATACAAATTTTATATGGCTGGAAAGAAAATAAAAAAATCAACCAAAACGTGCAAAGCATTTATAGCCCATATTGTGCGTCAGTATAAAAAAATAACATCCAATTAAAAAATATATCGGTCTTTATCATTTTTTTTAATGGAAATGTAAGGAAAGATGAATGTAGTAAAATGTTATGAGAATGACCCTGTAGATTAGCTATTTTTAATTTTTTTGTAGTGCACATATACATTTTTTTTTTCTAAAATATGCAAGAGACAGGAAAGTTTCTATACTCCAGTCGGCAGAGGCCGAAAAGTTACTGTTAGTGCCAACTTTCTTGATAACTCGGAAATAACTGCACAGATCTACTTTAAATGATGAGTACAATAACAGGCTAATTTGCTGACAAAGTATTTTATCAGGAAAAAAAGTTATTAACAATTTAATCGTGGAAAAAAATTTTTTTAGTAGTTTTCTTTAAATAACTCAGCGGGATGACTTTGTACGAAAAAATGCTTAGGACATGATTTTGTTCGTAATAAAAATAGCTACAAAATGGCGGTGGTCCGATTACGAAATTTGCAATAACAAAGCCGTGAGATTGAAAAAACGGTATAAAACGCCAATTTTTTTAAGTTGCTGTAAAAATGTCAATTATAAACAAAAAGTGATAAAACTTTCGAAAACTATAGTTCAATATATATACAATAATGACGCTAAAGCCGAAAATCAGGAGAGCAAAACTTTTTGTTCTATAAGGTGTTATACATTCATCGGCATCTGAAACTCGAAACTTTGCCAAATTTGTTCGAAGCTTTGCTGACACTTGAAATTTGGTACACACATAGTGTAAATATGCAGAAACCAAAAGCAATTTGCAAAATTCAAGTATCTTCATTTTTGCAGTTTTGGTAAGGTTTTATACGTCACCCTAGTTTTATACGTCACCGTTTTTTTAATTTTTGGACGTATATTTATGTATATTTATAAAATATTCCATTACGGTAGATTAGCCAGCATAATTACCTACAATTTAAAAAAATATATATTTTCATCGTTTAGATCCTAAGCTACTTAACATTTTGCGCCTGTTAGCCGTAGTCGTACATTATTCAACATATTAACATAAAACAAAATCGTACGTGTGGGGTAAACCTTTAACTTTAAGTAAATAATTGTTTAAATTTACTGTTGCATATTTCTAATAGTATACAAGCGCCGAAGAGCGGAGCTCGCGCTCGAAAATGAAATGTTAAAGGTTTACACACGTACGATTTTGTTTTATGTTGATATGTTGAATAATGTACGACTACGGCTAACAGGCCCAAAATGTTAAGTAGCTTAGGATCTAAACGATGAAAATATATATTTTTTTAAATTGTAGGTAATTATGCTGGCTAATCTACCGTAATGGAATATTTTATAAATATACATAAATATACGTCCAAAAATTAAAAAAACTGACGTATGGTGACGTATAAAACTTACCAAAACTGCAAAAATTAAGATACTTGAATTTTGCAAATTGCTTTTGGTTTCTGCATATTTACACTATGTGTATACCAAATTTCAAGTGTCAGCAAAGCTTCGAACAAATTTGGCAAAGTTTCGAGTTTCAGATGCCGATGAATGTATAACACCTTATAGAACAAAAAGTTTTGCTCTCCTGATTTTCGGCTTTAGCGTCATTATTGTATATATATTGAACTATAGTTTTCGAAAGTTTTATCACTTTTTGTTTATAATTGACATTTTTACAGCAACTTAAAAAAATTGGCGTTTTAAACCGTTTTTTCAATCTCACGGCTTTGTTATTGCATTTTTCGTAATCGGACCACCGCCATTTTGTAGCTATTTTTATTACGAACAAAATCATGTCCTAAGCATTTTTTCGTACAAAGTCATCCCGCTCAGTTATTTGAAGAAAACTACTAAAAAAAATTTTTTTCACGATTAAATTGTTAATAACTTTTTTTCCTGATAAAATACATAGTCAGCAAATTAGCCTGTTATTGTACTCATCATTTAAAGTAGACCTGTGTAGTTATTTCCGGGTTATCAAGGTTTGACACACGCCCAACCTCTACCAACTGGACTACTAAGGGAGCAAAGCTTTTTTATGGTAATTTTGAATAGCAAATTTTCAGCTCTATAAAAAATACAATGAAAAAACCATTATGGATTACATTTCGAGAATTGCAGATGATAAAAATATCCCAAATTGCACTCTTCTATATTTTTGCATCTCATCTGTGGAAACAAAAATAAAGACTGAAATTTAAACTCCGACAGCTGACGTCTTTGGAAATAAGTTTACTTACTTTCTGGCAAAGAATCGCCCCATAAGGATTCTGGCAATATTAAAGAAACACCCAGTACAAAAAACGCAAAACCTCCAGCTCCTGTTCCATCAGTCTTTATTTATAGTAAGGTTAAGATTAGGAAACAGGCAATAAATCAAAAATCTACCTGCGGATCTGTAAATGAAAAACCTGCCGCTGAAACCGTCAAAGACAAAAAGTCACGTCACTCGTGGAAAATCGGGATTCGTCACCACACCACTTTCGGTTGTTGGCACTTCGCGTCTCGAAACAACACTGGAGTTCTGGAGATCCTCAGGTCAATAGGATATCCAAGTAGGTCACTGGTACTAACTGAATCACTATGAAAATGTAGCCAGGGTCAATGTCTTTGCCTACCTCTAGCTGCTTCTGTGACGCCGGCCTAGGTGATTGCGTGGAGCGATACACGAATAGTACGGACCTAACGGACGCGAGAGTAGGCGTAGGCAACTCCACTTGTGACGGAATTTTCACGAGTCCCGAGACTTCCGAGGATGATAAGTTGATCGTACGAGGGACGATAAGGAAATTTTTGGAGGTTCAATCCCAATATTTGATAATAAGTTAAGTCGATCAGTTGCACAACTGGAATAAATATGAATGTGAAAAAATATTGGCACATAATCTGTGGAAAAGGGTCGAAATATGCATCCGATTAAGGACGGGATTTTGTACAAAAAATATCGCCCAGCGTGAGTCAGGAAACGGTACCCCGGCAAGTGCTGCTCTAGCTCTAGCGGCCAACGCTTCAAGGTGTGTTGTTTAATAACACGCTGGGCGATATTTTAACAGGCCTCGCGCCCGATTGTTCAGGAACGGCTCCAATTTGTGTACATACAGTCTTATAAGGAAAGAGAGTAAAGATTTTATTAATCATTAATAGATTATCGAGGACAATAATAATTTTTTTATTAAGTAGGCAATAATTTTTAGTTAATAAGCTTAAACAATCTTAGAATTACCATTCCTTTATTATAAAAGCAGATATAATTTTTAAAATTCCATGTAGTTTCTTCTTCAAAAGCTTAAAAAACGTATAACAGGAAAACAGGAATAGTCAACAGTCTAATGTTTATATTTTCACGTTAACAATCCGATACGTAAATTACCTGCTATTTTCAGTAAAAATGATTTAACTTGAATTATTTTTTTACTTTGGTGAGTCGTATTAATTTAAAAA
>NW_019416259.1:1091834-1095564 GCF_000390285.2 Anoplophora glabripennis | reverse complement strand
TTTTTTAATGCACAATTTGAGAATGTTAATGTCAAAAAAACGGTGATATTTTTTAATAGGTCGCTTAATTGCGTCTTTAAGATTACAATGACGCTTTCAGAATCATGTTTGATTGAAAATTAACGTCTGTACAGAGGCTTAAAGTTCATAACTTTTGGAGCCTCCGTTATAAACAAATTGAATTGTGCGAAAACTATTGCACCTACAGCGCCCACTTTTGGCACACTTTTAAAGTATGACAAAACCCTCAACTTGTCATAGGTTTTATAAAATTTTAACAATAAATGCGATAGTTATAAACAAATGAAAAAATGGGCACTTTTCTTGTTTTTTTTTTGCAATAAATTTTTTGTTTATTAACCGATTTTAATTTAACAAGTCTCATTTTGTAGATAATTTTACTCCCTACAATCTGTCTGCGAGTCACTTTTCGCTAAAATTGATGGTTTTCCCTGCAAAATGAAAAAACTGTTTTCCTCACTTATTTGTTTAAATAGAAAAGTTAGCTAATAAAAGTTTCTGAGAGATGTCTTGTATTATGTTCCTTTAGACAATTTTACAATAAATTTGCTTGGTCTAAAGGCGAAAACCTCGCATTCGTGTGGGAGAAATTTTCCGACTCGATTTTTTTGCATATACAGATTCGTGAGATGTTTCTTAACATGAATCAAGATGATGCCGGACGGAAATCTGGTGCCCATTTGTTTAAACAAACTTTTTTTTTAACAAATTGTAAAAATTGGTATTTTCACTTTGGGTTTTTTGGCACATTATAAACAAAAAAGTTCCTATGCACTATGCCTCTAAAATTGATAATTTTAATGTTATAAACAATTTAAGTTGCTAAAAATGCGAAAATTACGATTTTCACCTGCCGATTACCGGGTTAAAAATTGTTATTTTTTATGTTGCCAGGTACCTAAATTAAAGTTTAAACATCCCCCTACAAGATGCTGAAGAGTTTTTGGGACTCTCATTATTTTAAAGCCTTGTTTTTTAATTGTGAATAATGCGCTATGAGCTTNCGAAAACTATTGCACCTACAGCGCCCACTTTTGGCACACTTTTAAAGTATGACAAAACCCTCAACTTGTCATAGGTTTTATAAAATTTTAACAATAAATGCGACAGTTATAAACAAATTAAAAAATGGGCACTTTTCTTGTCTTTTTGCAATAACTTTTTTGTTTATTAACCGATTTTAATTTAACCAGTCTCATTTTGTAGATAATTTTACTCCCTATAAGCTCACTTCTCTCTAAAATTGATGGTTTTCTCTGCAAAGTGAAAAAACTGTTTTCCTCACTTATTTGTTTAAATAGAAAAGTTAACTAATAAAAGTTTATGACTCACGAGACGAGAGATGTCTATTATGTTCCTTTAGACAATTTTACAATAATCTAGCGGATAGGACTTTTTTCGAATAAAAATTTAATTTGCTTGGTCTACTACTTTTACAGATTACTCTGAGTCTGCAAAATGATAAATGATACCTATTTAAATGCTTTTCCATTATACAGGCTGTCTTAGTTCGACTTGAATTTTTAAACTTTGGGCCCTCGGGTTTTTGGGAGTGCTCTCTTTAAATCAAATAAAGCCATTATTGTAGCACTTCCGGTTGTACCGGAAGTCGCCCTCTACTTGCTTATTTTAAATGAAACATCCTATACATAAATGATTCCATTATCGACAAGATAAATTAAAAATAGGTCAAAAATGTTAAAGCTTCGTTGTACCTAAATCTAACCGCTTTCGAGATCTTCGACATTTTATAAAAATTTTGACAGATGCAAGCGTTTCAAAAACTCCTTATATTTTTCTTCGGTTTGGAAGTTTTCACTATCAAAATTTTATCGCTAAAATTTTGATATAAAATTAATTAGAGTTTGAAATATTACTGAGAATGTACGCGTTGTTTATGAGACATCCATCAATAAGTTTTGACATAAGTTAACTTTGAGAAAAGTCACTTATTTTCTACACCGTAATATTGTAAGAGTTCAATTAGGAAGTTCTAACAAGGGTATATTATTTTTAGAAAATAAAATTGTACATTAGAAATTGGAGCCGGAATGGTAAAAAACCTAACCTTAAAAAAATTAGAACATAAAATGTACTAGGAATGTAGCGTAACTAGCGCCCTCTATGAAATATCCAAAAACTAATTAGACCAACATATTTGGCGTCCTTAAAAACCCCGGAATACCGAATGTCATAAAAATATTTCGCACCGTTTGGACATTTTTTTAACAATTCTATTTAAAAAAATTTATTTTGTCGCTCTGTATCTCGAAAACAAGAGGAGATAGACATACAGTTCATAAGACAAAAAATTCTTATATTTTGTCGTACTATCTCCCCCTCAATTTACGGGAGGTCTTTCTGGAACACCCTGTATATGACATGGGTGTTGTAGATTACGTCTGATCACTCGGTGCGCAACAGTTTGCGATACACCAGTTTGTCCAAATAGAATTCTAGTACTAATATGTGGGTCATCTTCAATTGTATTCAAAATAAGTTCTTCGTCTTGTGTCCTGATTGCAATAGCACGTTCTTGAGTGTACTGAAAAAGTTGCCTGTTTCTCGGGCCCGTCTTTCAACATTGGAAAATGGTTCTCTGTGGAGGATTACACGATTTGGAAATCTCCGATATTCTTCAACACTTCTGTAGTTTCCTTCACAGAAACCTAACACTAAAAGCATGTCAACTTGTTTGTTAAACGAAAACTTCCCGGCTATTTTCAAAACACTCAGCAAGCAATTACTAAAATTAAAAGACTTTTTTCCTGATCGTCAAGTTTGACGTTTAAATTCATAGCAAACTTTTGAATTTTCGATGATTTTAAATAACAGCTTTAATTATTAGTTATTCGCGTTTTTGTTGAAAACGACAGATTTTTGAAAACTAACAAGAGTAAGAAAAGTTTTATAATTAAATTCCCAATAAAATAAAGTAATAACTTTTTAAATCCGCCTACGGATTAAAAAATATGTCACATTTTAACGGTGCATCATCCCTTAAGGAGGTTCGATACATCTCTTGCGGGGCAGGCGGTGCAGGAGGGAAGCCTATGCTTATACACGGTAGTTCCGTTGTAGTACCGACCTTACATAAACTAATTTGAGCGCACTAAATATAATATATACGAATGAAATTTATACAACACATATTAGCTTGCATATATTTTTCGTGTGTAATGCACGGCAATTAACTATTTATTTGAATAAAAGTGTCTATTTATTCATTAAGAACTTGTAAAATTATAGATGAAATCTGGCAACATTGCCATGGCGTGGTGGTAAAAGTTGGGTCAACTGTCATTAATGTCAACTTTGCGCGTATTCCGTAAACATGAATGAACATCCAAGGTACAAAGGAAAAGTAATGACTGAGAAGTAATATAAAATGCGTATGAAACAGAATGTGGATTAATGAGAAAAAAGTAAAATGTGCAAATCGAGAATCCATATGATAACTATCAAGAAGTTCAGTGTATGATAGTGAGACGTCGCCTTGTCAAATTGAAGATTATGACAGAACATCTGTACTGTTCGTTTTGCAAAGAGATCCTTTCAATTTTTGTTTCAAATTGCTATTATATTGCATTAGATCACGAAAAATTTATTTAATATTAATTATTACTACATATGTTTTCGACTAGAATAATTTTATAGTCTATAATCGAGCTATTCAAATATAGCGCGTCAGTTGAAGCGTTAAATACAG